>NC_142349.1:53351449-53416449 GCF_059441175.1 Urocampus carinirostris | reverse complement strand
TTTTGCAAACAGGTTGTGAAAGAATGCAAATCCGTCCAAAAGGGGCTGCTCCGAGGCCAGAAAAAATACCAAAAAGTTTGCTGGAAGTAAAAAGCTTACAGCACCTGGTATTCCCAGGCGGTCTCCCATCCAAGTACTAACCAGGCCCGACCCTGCTTAGCTTCCGAGATCGGACGAGATCGGGCGTGTTCAGGGTAGTATGGCCGTAAGCGAAAGAAGAGGGAGAATTTTCAGTATTTATAATCAACACTGCGGAAGTTGCAGCGCCACTGTTTGCCAAGAGGGGTAGCCAATTATAAAACAACAGGGGTTTAATATGGGCGTAATTCTTCATTTATTTGTTTTGCAAACCGGTTGTGAAAGAATGCTGTATCCGTCCAAAAGGGGCTGCTCCGAGGCCAGAAAAACTACTAAAAAGTTTGCTGGAAGTAAAAAGCTTACAGCACCTGGTATTCCCAGGCGGTCTCCCATCCAAGTACTAACCAGGCCCGACCCTGCTTAGCTTCCGAGATCGGACGAGATCGGGCGTGTTCAGGGTAGTATGGCCATAAGCGAAAGTAGACGGAGAATTTTTAGTATTTATAATCAACACTGCGGAAGTTGCAGCGCCACTGTTTGCCAAGAGGGGTAGCCAATTATAAAACAACAGGGGTTTAATATGTGTGTAATTCTTCATTTATATGTTTTGCAAACCGGTTGTGAAAGAATGCAAATCCGTCCAAAAGGGGCTGCTCCGAGGCCAGAAAAAATACCAAAAACTTTGCTGGAAGTAAAAAGCTTACAGCACCTGGTATTCCCAGGCGGTCTCCCATCCAAGTACTAACCAGGCCCGACCCTGCCTAGCTTCCGAGATCGGACGAGATCGGGCGTGTTCAGGGTAGTATGGCCGTAAGCGAAAGAAGAGGGTGAATTTTCAGTATTTATAATCAACACCAGGGAAGTTGCAACGCCACTGTTTGCCAAGAGGGGTAGCCATTTATAAAACAACAGGGGTTTAATATGTGTGTAATTCTTCATTTATTTGTTTTGCAAACAGGTTGTGAAATAATGCTGTATCCGTCCAAAAGGGGCTGCTCCGAGGCCAGAAAAAATACGAAAAAAGTTTGCTGGAAGTAAAAAGCTTACAGCACCTGGTATTCCCAGGCGGTCTCCCATCCAAGTACTAAGCAGGCCCGACCCTGCTTAGCTACCGAGATCGGACGAGATCGGGCGTGTTCAGGGTAGTATGGTCGTAAGCGAAAGAAGAGGGAGAATTTTTAGTATTTATAATTACACCACGGAAGTTGCAACCCCACTGTGTGCCAAGAGGGGTAGCAAATTATAAAACAACAGTGGTTTAATATGTGCGTAATTCTTCATTTATTTGTTTTGCAAACAGGTTGTGAAAGAATGCAAATCCGTCCAAAAGGGGCTGCTCGGAAGCCAGAAAAAATACCAAAAACTTTGCTGGAAGTAAAAAGCTTACAGCACCTGGTATTCCCAGGCGGTCTCCCATCCAAGTACTAAGCAGGCCCGACCCTGCTTAGCTACCGAGATCGGACGAGATCGGGCGTGTTCAGGGTAGTATGGCCGTAAGCGAAAAAAGAGGGAGAATTTTCAGTATTTATAATCAACACCACGGAAGTTGCAACGCCACTGTTTGCCAAGAGGGGTAGCCATTTATAAAACAACAGGGGTTTAATATGTGCGTATTTCTTCATTTATTTGTTTTGCGAACAGGTTGTGAAAGAATGCAAATCCGTCCAAAAGGGGCTGCTCGGAAGCCAGAAAAAATACCAAAAACTTTGCTGGAAGTAAAAAGCTTACAGCACCTGGTATTCCCAGGCGGTCTCCCATCCAAGTACTAACCGGGCCCGAACCTGCTTAGCTTCCGAGATCGGACGAGATCGGGCGTGTTCAGGGTAGTATGGCCGTAAGCGAAAGAAGAGGGTGAATTTTCAGTATTTATAATCAACACCGCGGAAGTTGCAACTCCACTGTTTGCCAAGAGGGGTAGCCATTAATAGAACAACAGGGGTTTAATTTGTGCGTATTTCTTCATTTATTTGTTTTGCAAAAAGGTTGTGAAAGAATGCAAATCCGTCCAAAAGGGGCTGCTCCGAGGCCAGAAAAAGTACCAAAAAGCTTGCTGGAAGTAAAAAGCTTACAGCACCTGGTATTCCCAGGCGGTCTCCCATCCAAGTACTAACCAGGCCCGACCCTGCTTAGCTTCCGAGATCGGACGAGATCGGGCGTGTTCAGGGTAGTATGGCCGTAAGCGAAAGAAGAGGGTGAATTTTCAGTATTTATAATCAACACTGCGGAAGTTGCAACGCCACTGTTTGCCAAGAGGGGTAGCCATTTATAAAACAACAGGGGTTTAATACGTGCGTAATTCTTCCTTTATTTGTTTTGCAAACAGGTTGTGAAAGAATGCAAATCCGTCCAAAAGGGGCTGCTCCGAGGCCAGAAAAAATACCAAAAAGCTTGCTGGAAGTAAAAAGCTTACAGCACCTGGTATTCCCAGGCGGTCTCCCATCCAAGTACTAACCAGGCCCGACCCTGCTTAGCTTCCGAGATCGGACGAGATCGGGCGTGTTCAGGGTAGTATGGCCGTAAGCGAAAGAAGAGGGTGAATTTTCAGTATTTATAATCAACACCGCGGAAGTTGCAACTCCACTGTTTGCCAAGAGGGGTAGCCATTTATAGAACAACATGGGTTTAATATGTGCGTAATTCTTCATTTATTTGTTTTGCAAACAGGTTGTGAAAGAATGCAAATCCGTCCAAAAGGGGCTGCTCCGAGGCCAGAAAAAATACCAAAAAGTTTGCTGGAAGTAAAAAGCTTACAGCACCTGGTATTCCCAGGCGGTGTCCCATCCAAGTACTAACCAGGCCCGACCCTGCTTAGCTTCCGAGATCGGACGAGATCGGGCGTGTTCGGGGTAGTATGGCCGTAAGCGAAAGAAGAGGGAGAATTTTTAGTATTTATAATTACACCACGGAAGTTGCAACGCCACTGTGTGCCAAGAGGGGTAGCAAATTATAAAACAACAGTGGTTTAATATGAGTGTAATTCTTCATTTATTTGTTTTGCAAAAAGGTTGTGAAAGAATGCTGTATCCATCCAAAAGGGGCTGCTCCGAGGCCAGAAAAAAACCCAAAAACTTTGCTGGAAGTAAAAAGCTTACAGCACCTGGTATTCCCAGGCTGTCTCCCATCCAAGTACTAACCAGGCTCGACCCTGCTTAGCTTCTGAGATCGGACGAGATCGGGCGTGTTCAGGGTAGTATGGCCGTAAGCGAAATAAGAGGGAGAATTTCCAGTATTTATATTCAACACTGCGGAAGTTGCAGCGCCACTGTTTGCCAAGAGGGGTAGCCAATTATAAAACAACAGGGGTTTAATATGTGTGTAATTCTTCATTTATTTGTTTTGCAAAAAGGTTGTGAAAGAATGCAAATCCGTCCAAAAGGGGCTGCTCCGAAGCCAGAAAAAATACCAAAAACTTTGCTGGAAGTAAAAAGCTTACAGCACCTGGTATTCCCAGGCGTTCTCCCATCCAAGTACTAACCAGGCCCGACCCTGCTTAGCTTCCGAGATCGGTCAGAGATCGGGCGTGTTCAGGGTAGTATGGCCGTAAGCGAAAGAAGAGGGTGAATTTTCAGTATTTATAATCAACACCGCGGAAGTTGCAACGCCACTGTTTGCCAAGAGGGGTAGCCATTTATAAAACAACAGGGGTTTAATATGTGTGTAATTCTTCATTTATTTGTTTTGCAAACAGGTTGTGAAAGAATGCAAATCCGTCCAAAAGGGGCTGCTCCGAGGCCAGAAAAAATACCAAAAAGTTTGCTGGAAGTAAAAAGCTTACAGCACCTGGTATTCCCAGGCGGTCTCCCATCCAAGTACTAACCAGGCCCGAACCTGCTTAGCTTCCGAGATCGGACGAGATCGGGCGTGTTCAGGGTAGTATGGCCGTAAGCGAAAGAAGAGGGAGAATTTTCAGTATTTATAATCAACACTGCGGAAGTTGCAGCGCCACTGTTTGCCAAGAGGGGTAGCCAATTATAAAACAACAGGGGTTTAATATGGGCGTAATTCTTCATTTATTTGTTTTGCAAACCGGTTGTGAAAGAATGCTGTATCCGTCCAAAAGGGGCTGCTCCGAGGCCAGAAAAACTACTAAAAAGTTTGCTGGAAGTAAAAAGCTTACAGCACCTGGTATTCCCAGGCGGTCTCCCATCCAAGTACTAACCAGGCCCGACCCTGCTTAGCTCCCGAGATCGGACGAGATCGGGCGTGTTCAGGGTAGTATGGCCGTAAGCGAAAGTAGACGGAGAATTTTTAGTATTTATAATCAACACCGCGGAAGTTGCAGCGCCACTGTTTGCCAAGAGGGGTAGCCAATTATAAAACAACAGGGGTTTAATATGTGTGTAATTCTTCATTTATATGTTTTGCAAACCGGTTGTGAAAGAATGCAAATCCGTCCAAAAGGGGCTGCTCCGAGGCCAGAAAAAATACCAAAAAGTTTGCTGGAAGTAAAAAGCTTACAGCACCTGGTATTCCCAGGCGGTCTCCCATCCAAGTACTAACCAGGCCCGACACTGCTTAGCTTCCGAGATCGGACGAGATCGGGCGTGTTCAGGGTAGTATGGCCGTAAGCGAGAGAAGAGGGTGAATTTTCAGTATTTATAATCAACACCGCGGAAGTTGCAACGCCACTGTTTGCCAAGAGGGGTAGCCATTTATAAAACAACAGGGGTTTAATATGTGTGTAATTCTTCATTTATTTGTTTTGCAAACAGGTTGTGAAAGAATGCAAATCCGTCCAAAAGGGGCTGCTCCGAGGCCAGAAAAAATACCAAAAAGTTTGCTGGAAGTAAAAAGCTTACAGCACCTGGTATTCCCAGGCGGTCTCCCATCCAAGTACTAACCAGGCCCGACCCTGCTTAGCTTCCGAGATCGGACGAGATCGGGCGTGTTCAGGGTAGTATGGCCGTAAGCGAATGAGGTGAATTTTCAGTATTTATAATCAACACCGCGGAAGTTGCAACGCCACTGTTTGCCAAGAGGGGTAACAATTTATAAAACAACAGGGGTTTAATATGTGTGTAATTCTTCATTTATTTGTTTTGCAAACAAGTTGTGAAATAATGCAAATCCGTCCAAATGGGGCTGCTCCGAGGCCAGAAAAAATACCAAAAAGCTTGCTGGAAGTAAAAAGCTTACAGCACCTGGTATTCCCAGGCGGTCTCCCATCCAAGTACTAACCAGGCCCGACCCTGCTTAGCTTCCGAGATCGGGCGTGTTCAGGGTAGTATGGCCGTAAGCGAAAGAAGAGGGAGAATTTTTAGTATTTATAATTACACCACGGAAGTTGCAACGCCACTGTGTGCCAAGAGGGGTAGCAAATTATAAAACAACAGTGGTTTAATACGTGCGTAATTCTTCATTTATTTGTTTTGCAAACAGGTTGTGAAAGAATGCAAATCCGTCCAAAAGGGGCTGCTCCGAGGCCAGAAAAAATACCAAAAAGTTTGCTGGAAGTAAAAAGCTTACAGCACCTGGTATTCCCAGGCGGTCTCCCATCCAAGTACTAACCAGGCCCGACCCTGCTTAGCTTCCGAGATCGGACGAGATCGGGCGTGTTCAGGGTAGTATGGCCGTAAGCGAAAGAAGAGGGTGAATTTTTAGTATTTATAATCAACACCGCGGAAGTTGCAACTCCACTGTTTGCCAAGAGGGGTAGCCATTTATAGAACAACAGGGGTTTAATAATAATAATAATAATAATAATAATATGTGTAATTCTTCATTTATTTGTTTTGCAAACAGGTTGTGAAAGAATGCAAATCCGTCCAAAAGGGGCTGCTCCGAGGCCAGAAAAAATACCAAAAAGTTTGCTGGAAGTAAAAAGCTTACAGCACCTGGTATTCCCAGGCGGTCTCCCATCCAAGTACTAACCAGGCCCGACCCTGCTTAGCTACCGAGATCGGACGAGATCGGGCGTGTTCAGGGTAGTATGGCCGTAAGCGAAAGAAGAAGGTGGATTTTCAGTATTTATAATCAACACCGCGGAAGTTGCAACTCCACTGTGTGCCAAGAGGGGTAGCAAATTATAAAACAACAGTGGTTTAATATGTGTGTAATTCTTCATTTATTTGTTTTGCAAAAAGGTTGTGAAAGAATGCAAATCCGTCCAAAAGGGGCTGCTCCGAGGCCAGAAAAAATACCAAAAAGCTTGCTGGAAGTAAAAAGCTTACAGCACCTGGTATTCCCAGGCGGTCTCCCATCCAAGTACTAACCGGGCCCGACCCTGCTTAGCTTCCGAGATCGGACGAGATCGGGCGTGTTCAGGGTAGTATGGCCGTAAGCGAAAGAAGAGGGTGAATTTTCAGTATTTATAATCAACACCGCGGAAGTTGCAACTCCACTGTTTGCCAAGAGGGGTAGCCATTTATAGAACAACAGGGGTTTAATATGTGCGTAATTCTTCATTTATTTGTTTTGCAAACAGGTTGTGAAAGAATGCAAATCCGTCCAAAAGGGGCTGCTCCGAGGCCAGAAAAAATACCAAAAAGTTTGCTGGAAGTAAAAAGCTTACAGCACCTGGTATTCCCAGGCGGTCTCCCATCCAAGTACTAACCAGGCCCGACCCTGCTTAGCTTCCGAGATCGGGCGTGTTCAGGGTAGTATGGCCGTAAGCGAAAGAAGAGGGTGGATTTTCACTATTTATAATCAACACCGCGGAAGTTGCAACGCCACTGTTTGCCAAGAGGGGTAGCCATTTATAAAACAACAGGGGTTTAATATGTGTGTAATTCTTCATTTATTTGTTTTGCAAACAGGTTGTGAAAGAATGCAAATCCGTCCAAAAGGGGCTGCTCCGAGGCCAGAAAAAATACCAAAAAGCTTGCTGGAAGTAAAAAGCGTACAGCACCTGGTATTCCCAGGCGGTCTCCCATCCAAGTACTAACCAGGCCCGACCCTGCTTAGCTTCCGAGATCGGACGAGATCGGGCGTGTTCAGGGTAGTATGGCCGTAAGCGAAAGAAGAGGGTGAATTTTCAGTATTTATAATCAACACCGCGGAAGTTGCAACTCCACTGTTTGCCAAGAGGGGTAGCCATTTATAGAACAACAGGGGTTTAATATGTGTGTAATTCTTCATTTATTTGTTTTGCAAACAGGTTGTGAAAGAATGCAAATCCGTCCAAAAGGGGCTGCTCCGAGGCCAGAAAAAATACCAAAAAGTTTGCTGGAAGTAAAAAGCTTACAGCACCTGGTATTCCCAGGCGGTCTCCCATCCAAGTACTAACCAGGCCCGACCCTGCTTAGCTTCCGAGATCGGACGAGATCGGGCGTGTTCAGGGTAGTATGGCCGTAAGCGAGAGAAGAGGGTGAATTTTCAGTATTTATAATCAACACCGCGGAAGTTGCAACCCCACTGTTTGCCAAGAGGGGTAGCAAATTATAAAACAACAATGGTTTAATATGTTCGTATTTCTTCATTTATTTGTTTTGCAAAAAGGTTGTGAAAGAATGCAAATCCGTCCAAAAGGGGCTGCTCCGAGGCCAGAAAAAATACCAAAAAGTTTGCTGGAAGTAAAAAGCTTACAGCACCTGGTATTCCCAGGCGGTCTCCCATCCAAGTACTAACCAGGCCCGACCCTGCTTAGCTTCCGAGATCGGACGAGATCGGGCGTGTTCAGGGTAGTATGGCCGTAAGCGAAAGAAGAGGGTGAATTTTCAGTATTTATAATCAACACCGCGGAAGTTGCAACTCCACTGTTTGCCAAGAGGGGTAGCCATTTATAGAACAACAGGGGTTTAATATGTGCATAATTCTTCATTTATTTGTTTTGCAAACAGGTTGTGAAAGAATGCAAATCCGTCCAAAAGGGGCTGCTCCGAGGCCAGAAAAAATACCAAAAAGTTTGCTGGAAGTAAAAAGCTTACAGCACCTGGTATTCCCAGGCGGTCTCCCATCCAAGTACTAACCAGGCCCGACCCTGCTTAGCTTCCGAGATCGGACGAGATCGGGAGTGTTCAGGGTAGTATGGCCGTAAGCGAAAGAATAAGGAGAATTTTCAGTATTTATAATCACACCACGGAAGTTGCAACGCCACTGTGTGCCAAGAGGGGTAGCCATTTATAAAACAATAGGGGTTTAATATGTGTGTAATTCTTCATTTATTTGTTTTGCAAAAAGGTTGTGAAAGAATGCAAATCCGTCCAAAAGGGGCTGCTCCGAGGCCAGAAAAAATACCAAAAAGCTTGCTGGAAGTAAAAAGCTTACAGCACCTGGTATTCCCAGGCGGTCTCCCATCCAAGTACTAACCAGGCCCGACCCTGCTTAGCTTCCGAGATCGGGCGTGTTCAGGGTAGTATGGCCGTAAGCGAAAGAAGAGGGTGAATTTTCAGTATTTATAATCAACACCGTGGAAGTTGCAACTCCACTGTTTGCCAAGAGGGGTAGCCATTTATAAAACAACAGGGGTTTAATATGTGTGTAATTCTTCATTTATTTGTTTTGCAAACAGGTTGTGAAAGAATGCAAATCCGTCCAAAAGGGGCTGCTCCGAGGCCAGAAAAAATACCAAAAAGCTTGCTGGAAGTAAAAAGCTTACAGCACCTGGTATTCCCAGGCGGTCTCCCATCCAAGTACTAACCAGGCCCGACCCTGCTTAGCTTCCGAGATCGGACGAGATCGGGAGTGTTCAGGGTAGTATGGCCGTAAGCAAAAGAATAAGGAGAATTTTCAGTATTTATAATCACACCACGGAAGTTGCAACGCCACTGTGTGCCAAGAGGGGTAGCCATTTATAAAACAATAGGGGTTTAATATGTGTGTAATTCTTCATTTATTTGTTTTGCAAAAAGGTTGTGAAAGAATGCAAATCCGTCCAAAAGGGGCTGCTCCGAGGCCAGAAAAAATACCAAAAAGCTTGCTGGAAGTAAAAAGCTTACAGCACCTGGTATTCCCAGGCGGTCTCCCATCCAAGTACTAACCGGGCCCGACCCTGCTTAGCTTCCGAGATCGGACGAGATCGGGCGTGTTCAGGGTAGTATGGCCGTAAGCGAAAGAAGAGGGTGAATTTTCAGTATTTATAATCAACACCGCGGAAGTTGCAACTCCACTGTTTGCCAAGAGGGGTAGCAATTTATAGAACAACAGGGGTTTAATATGTGCGTAATTCTTCATTTATTTGTTTTGCAAACAGGTTGTGAAAGAATGCAAATCCGTCCAAAAGGGGCTGCTCCGAGGCCAGAAAAAATACCAAAAAGTTTGCTGGAAGTAAAAAGCTTACAGCACCTGGTATTCCCAGGCGGTCTCCCATCCAAGTACTAACCAGGCCCGACCCTGCTTAGCTTCCGAGATCGGACGAGATTTTTTTTTTTTTTTTATTTTATAAATAAATAACATACTGTACAAAACCATTGCTCATATACATTTGTTGTACATATGCACTGTAGGGAAGGGTTTAAGTGTACAGAGACCCCTCGCTACTTCACGCTTCGGTTCCCTCTAAAAAACAAACAGGCACATTGATTACATCACATCTGGTAAAATTATTCTTACACCCTCCCAAGTTATTTGCACAAAAGGATTAGTAAGAACAAATATTTTGTTAAAAACCTCTAAAATTCCGTTATTATTAAAATAGACATACAGTGCTTCCATTATTCTTTTCAATTTGCTTTCAAACAGTTTGCATATATCCAGTTTCCGTCCTTTATTCTTCAAAACCGTTCTTCTTACCCACACTGTATGCCTAGCCACTGACAAAACTATATTGAGTGCCTGGTTATTTTTTCCTTTTTTACCTTGTATCATCCCAAATAAAAACATCTTCTCCCAATTTTCATCAACATACTGCTCATTCTGTCCAAAACCTTTCGTCATTTCCTTAAGCACTGCGGTCAGTTTTTTCAGTTCTTCACAGTTAAAGAACATATGCTTTAAGCCCTCTTTCTCCTTCTTGCATATTTTGCATGTTTCATCCCTCGCAAGTCCCATCTTAAAAAGTCTCATTTCATTAAAAACACAGTTGTGGGCTAAAAGGAAATCAAAATTTTCTAACGAAGGGCATTTCAAACCGGTTCTGATGTTTCTCCACACATCTTTTGTGTTAAAATCTACAAACATCTTTTCCCAATAAGAATTTGCTCTCGGTTGTATAAAAGCCATTTCTCTAAAAACAGAATAGAAGTCTTTTAAAACAAGAGCACTAAAAGGTGTCCCTGTGTCCTTCATCTCTATTCTCATTGGACCTTCCTCTTGTTTCTTTTCATTTCTTTCTATAATTGTGCACCATTCTTTAGGAACTGCTTTTTTTATTGTCATGTACTCATTTCTGATTTTTTCTTCATTACATTCGTCTACTGTTGCACCAATCTCGTCAATGAAAGCCTGAAATGGCAAGAATCCTGGTCTGACCTCGTACAAAAGATCTCTGATTTTTCGGAATCCTGCGTCAAACCAGTGCTTGTAAAAGTTCCCTCCTCCAATTCGTAAATTCGGATTTAAGAACAAGGGTTGATTTAAAATTTCTTCCTTTCCCTCCGGTTTAAAAACTACATGTCCTATAAAATCACTCCAAGCCCTTAAAACTTCCCTATAAAAATCTGGGATGCCGTTTGTCATATATTCTTTTGTTTTCATCCACAAGGCTGAAGGCCCCATTTTAAAAGTTTTGTCTAAAAAGTATTCCAGAATTCGTGTCGATTCTTTGTCTCCCTCCCTCATGAAATTTTTAACAGTTTTTATTCTTAAAGCCTTCAGTCTTATGGATGGATCGAGCAATCCCAGACCGCCTTCCTCCACCCTTCCAATCAGAGTCTCATAGGCTATTTTAGCTGGCTTACCATCCCAAATAAAATCAGTCACATACTGCTTCAGAATTTTAACTGTGGGTAATGGCAAACACACTGATCCAAGGACACTCCATATTTTGGATAAAAACAGTGTATTAACAACTAAAATTTTTCCCTTCAGAGTAAGACTTCTCCTTTTCCAAAATGCCAATCTATTTCTTATTTTCCCGATTGTCTCCTCCCACATCAGTTTCGTAGTTTCTTTTTCATTTGGCCCTATTCTCACCCCCAGAATTTTAAGGTTATCTTTTACTTCTTTAAAAGGCAGTGTCTTTGACAAGGCGGTTTGCTTTCCTAATTTTAAAATCTCAGTTTTGCCAACATTCATCCGAGCTCCTGAACCCCGGCTGTATATTTCTATGGCATCCAACGCTTTAAAAATGCTGTGCTCATCTTTTAAAATTAGGGTTGTGTCATCTGCATATTGATAAATTTTGGTTTCTGTGTTAAAATTCTTAAAACCTTCAATCTTTACCCCTTTTATTCCATTGTCAGCATTGATCGCAAGTCCTAAAGGTTCTGCAACCAAAGAGTAAAGTATTGCTGATAGTGGACAGCCCTGTCTTATTGACCTGGTTAAAGGAATAAAATCTGTTAAAAAACCATTGCATTTGACACAACTCTTGGCATCAGCGTAGAGACATCTCAGACACCGGATTATGTTTTCTCCAAAATCAAATCTTTCTAAAACCGCAAATAGAAAATCGTGCTCTACCCTATCAAACGCTTTTTCTAAGTCTGCATTAATTAAAAAGCCACTGACTCCTGCCTTCTCCATGTACCAGACTTTGTCCCTCACACCATTAACTGTGTCTGAGATGTCTCTGCCTATTACCGCATAAGCCTGGTTAGTTTGGATGACTGTTGGTAAGACCCGCTTCAGTCTGTTTGCCATTATCTTCGCCAAAATCTTGTAGTCACAATTTAAAAGGCTTATGGGTCTAAAATTCTGCAGCTCTTCCCTGTCCCCTTTCTTTTTATATATAATTTTAATTAAACCTCTTGACATCCTTGAGCTGAGAGCCCCTCCTTTCCACACTTCTTCATACATTTGTCTTAAAACAGGAACAAGAGAACCTTTAAAAACCTTGTAAAATTCACATGGTAAGCCATCCAGACCAGGACTCCTGCCGTTTTTCATCTCATCTATGGCTCTCTCTATTTCTTCACTATTGATGTCTCTATTGCACATTGTTTTATCTTCCTTACTTACTTTACTCTTAATATTATTCAATAAAAAATCTTTTGCACCCTCTTCCACACCTTGTTTTGAAAATAAGTTGGTATAGAATCTTTTTATTTCCTTTAAAATATTGTCCTTATCTGTCAATCTCTTTCCTTCTCCATTTTTAATACATTTAATTTCTTCCGTTTTCTGTCTGTTTTTTTCTAGTTCAAAAAAGAACTTTGTGCATCGTTCGCCTTCAATCATATATTTCGCTCTACTTCTTATCATAGCTCCCTGGAATTTCTCTTCTTCTATTTTTTTAAGTTCATCTTCTATCTCCATAATTTTATTCGTGTTTTCATTTTTCCCATCACTTTGTTTTAGTTCCTCTTCTAGTTCTTTTCGTAACTTTTCTTCTCTCCCCCTTTCCTGTCTTCTCAGTTTTTTACAAAACAAAATCGAATGTCTTTTAATATCATACTTTAGATTGTCCCACCATATTCCCAAGTTACTTTCATACTTTGTCATGTTCTTTATGCTGTTCACAATTATATTTTCTATTTCCATTTGATAAAAATTGTCTTTTAAGACTTTTGTATTTAAAATCCATACCCCCGGCCCCTTCTCTATTTTATTCAGATCTATATTAAAAACAATAAAGTCATGATCACTAAAATTACATCTTCTGTAGTAAATACTTTTAAAATTCTCCATAAAACTACTTTTTGCCAAAACAATATCAATTCTGCTTTGCTTAATTTCATCTAAAACAATTTGTCTTCTGCTAAACTTTCTAACTCCTTTATTCCTTTCTCTCCATACATCTATTAAATCGAGTTCTTCCATTACCTGTATTAGTTCCTTTCTTCCCCTTTCTGCTCTAAAAACTATATTATCTGCCACATCTTCTTTCTGTAGTGCTATATTAAAATCCCCAGCAACCACAGTTTCCCCCCAAGCCTCGATTAGAACTTTTAATTTCATAAAAAATTCAACTTTCTCTTTCTCTTCATTCGGTGCATGTATGTTACAAACATTCATTTTCTCATTACCTTCTCCAACACTTATAGTTAGTATTTTTCCTTTTTTATCATTATATATTTCTGTTACTTCCTCAACCATATTCCTTTTAATTAAAAAAGCCACTCCTCTACCTCTTCCCTCACAATTATTAAATAAAACCTCCCCATCCCATCGTTTTCTAAAATCCTCCGCTATCACACTTGTCCAGTTCGTTTCTTGCAATAAAATAATATCATTTTTCTCAGTCTCTCTGATTAACTTCTGTAATTTTTCGGGATTCGCCCCTCCCCTCATGTTTATTGAAATAAAATTCCACCCCATTAAAATAATAAATGGCAATAAATAATTCAAGCCAACAAAATATTTAAGAAACATAAAACCAACCATTACTATGTACCACCATCATCCTGTAAAACCTCAAATCTCCCTCCAGTTATTTCTATTTGTTTTGCCTTTCTTCTTCTCTCCTGTGCTTGTAATACCTTGTCTATGTTAATACTTGGTTTCAACCTTTTCCTTTTGGTCGTAAAATTGCCCCACTTGTTTGAAATGTCACGGTTAATTTTTCCTTTTCCAACTTCATCCAATGATTCTTCTTTATTTAGTTCCTTGTGTGTCTGGGTCTCCTCCTCCCTCTGCCCCTTCTCCCCCATTGTTTCAGCCCCAATTATTCCAGTTAAAATCCCAATGTCCATGCCTGAGTCCTCGCGCTCTGAGTCTTGTTGTCTGGGGGGCTGAGCACAGGGGGGATCCTCTTCAGGTGTCGGTTCCTGGGAGGGACCCTCATCCCCCGCCTCTGATGCCACCATGTTTATCTCCAACTTGCTTACTTCTCCCTCTCCCTCAGCAGAAGAAACGCATGTACAGTGTATGAATGCACGGCAGCAATCAGGGCATCTGAGAGCGACGCATTCCCGGGCATAGTGACCCTGCTGTAAGCACTCCCTGCACGTAAACTCCGGACATTCCCGCAGCACGTGACCAGGGTTCATGCACAACCGGCAGATCTTCACCTGCCGGTCGTGAATCACCCGGCAGTACCGGGGACCGTTCGGAGTTTCAAATCTAGTGGAATACGGCAGGGAGGCTACATCTTTCGGGAATTTTACTTTAATGAATCTTGTTCCATCTTCAACGGACGTGCCCGGGTAGAAGCGCCGCCTCAATGGGAGGACAGGGTCCACTCTCCACCTCTGCAGCTTTTCCAACACCTCTTCATCTGTTATGAATGGGGGCAGTTGTAGGAAGGAGACCATAACTTCGTTAACTTGAGTCTTTTAGTCTGAATTAGAACCCCTTTGCATAAGAGACCCCCATCTAAAATTTCACATGCCTCCTCATTTTCCAACGTCGCTTCATATTGTTTATTTTGTGTAGACCGTAGTACCAGTAGCTTCCCCGTACCCACCATCTTCTCGATTTCTTTAATTAAGTCAATTGGTGTTATGTTTTCAATCTCCTCCGTTTCCAAAAGCATTGTCAGTTCTTTCAAATATTTTCTTTGTCTCAGCCCTTTCACATTCTCCATATCTTTTTTTGTTTCTTGCTTGTTTCTCTTTTCTCCATCACGCATGTTATATTCCTTCTTTCTCCTCATGTCCAATCCATTGTTCATTTTATCCGCATCATTATTCTGTCCTTGTACAATCATTTCAGTTGTTTTGTTAATTAATCCATTCATATTATTTCCATCCGCCTCGCTTTCTTTCCCTCCATGCCGAGCTACCTTGTTGAAATCATTGTCTATACTCTTTTTCCTTGTATCCAGTCCGGTTTCATTCATAATTAGCAACTTTTTAAATACCTTGTTTGAATCACAGTCCATTGTCGTTGTCGGTTTTCCATTGTCCAGTTTCACTTCACTACATCCATCAGTTCCTGGGGGCAAATCCACAACACTCTTGCCCGCTTCCACTCCAAACTCGATGCCATGCGGTCTGTCCATTGTTTGTTCAAAAAAGAGAGAACCAAAAAAAGGCTCCCCAGACAGAAACTAAGTCTGCTGGGGACGCAAAAACGAAAATAAATAAATAAATAAATAAATAAAGCACTTAAACTTTTAAATAAACCTTCAAATAAATAAGAAAACCAACAAAGAATGGGGAGAGCCTTCCTCTCCCTACTGCAGCCATCAACTCACAAACACAAACCAGGAAGTGGGCGTGTTCAGGGTAGTATGGCCGTAAGCGAAAGAAGAGGGTGAATTTTCCGTATTTATAATCAACACCGCGGAAGTTGCAATGCCACTGTTTGCCAAGAGGGGTAGCAAATTATAAAACAACAGTGGTTTAATATGTGCGTATTTCTTCATTTATTTGTTTTCCAAAAAGGTTGTGAAAGAATGCAAATCCGTCCAAAAGGGGCTGCTCCGAGGCCAGAAAAAATACCAAAAAGTTTGCTGGAAGTAAAAAGCTTACAGCTCCTGGTATTCCCAGGCGGTCTCCCATCCAAGTACTAACCAGGCCCGACCCTGCTTAGCTTCCGAGATCGGACGAGATCGGGCGTGTTCAGGGTAGTATGGCCGTAAGCGAAAGAAGAGGGAGAATTTTCAGTATTTATAATCAATGTTGTAGAAATTGGAGGTCCGATAATCGAGAGAAAGTCTTCTCATAAGTGGATAAAAGAAATAGACAGGAGCCAGCCTCGTTACGGAGGGAGATGTCACTTTATTGATGCGTCAATAAAGATCTCACAGAGCTAGGAACATGACAATGTATTTAAAGCTGGTAGTGACGATTAGGCTTCGATTGAGTACACCCCAAAAGGCGGTCCTGTATCACGTATCAAGTACAGAGCGTCCCGTCCCTTGCACGCTATCTTCAAGGAAACTTAATGTCTGCCAAGAGTATCTTCAAGGATGTCTACCCGACCGTTTCCCACTACTGTAAGCAAGTCTTTCTAAATTTCTACATGTATGCAAGTCTATTCTACATTTGCAAGTGTATTTACCACAACATATCCCCCCCTTTTTTTTTTTTTTTTTTCTCTTCTGTTACCTTATCCCCCCTTTTGGGAGTTCATACTCCCACTTTGAACAGAAATTAAAATCAAAAATGAATACAGAGTAGTGGTAAAGTATTACAAATCATAGACATCAATACACGGACAGAGTTTACGCAAATCGAAAATAAAATAAAATTCTGGCGGTCAGCCTGCTGTGATCATTCTAACTTTCATTGTTCATGTTTCATTTACAAAAACCCCCAACACTCCAAACATCTGACCCATGCACTAACCCCCCCCCTTCATTTATCTTTATCCGTACACACTGGATTATACACGCGGACCGTCGACGGTTGATCGGTACGTGATAAAGGTAAATGAATAAATGAACTGATAAGTGAGTGATAACAAATTTCGGTAACAGTCGTCGATACATTCCAAGATGAGTGCATGACTGGATAGTGATATCCACATTGGCCTTTGGCCTGACCCCCGTGAACAATTTGAAGACCATGCATTGTCGTATTCGTCAACGGGTGTCGTGAAGTCAGATGTTGGAGTGAGTGTTCATCCCAGCAGGCATCACGCTCAGTTTCCATGCAGCCAAAAACCCGGAAGCGACGATGCATCCTGACCATCCCAGACAGCAGCTTGCTCCCCGGCAGTGTGACATACCAACAAAAGAATCACAATCAGAAACCAATATATTTGTTGCTGTTATTCCTAGTGCTATATAGTGTGTTACGTGTTTAACAGTAGTGCTAATTGATATCGTATTCAGTCCAGATCATCATATGTCTCTCTTTCCGCAGATGCTCCATTTTTTATTATAATGTAGACTGACTATCAACGTTGCCAGATAAAATTCAAGGCGTTGAATTTAGTTTAGTCATCTGTTCTTCCTCACTTAGGAATAGGCTTGGATATTTAATCACTAACTGTGCTCATTGAGCTTCTGCCACCCTAGTATTGCCACTACTGTCATTTGTTCTCCAAAAGTCTTAAGCATTCCTCTTTTAAGAATAGGTATGGCACAGAAACACAACAAACACATAATTATTACGACAGTTAGCACAAAAATTTCCCCTTTCGCTAACAGACTACCCCAGTACCCAAATGTAGACGAGAACCAATCAAAAGAGATACTGTTCTTTTCAGTATTTACTGTCACTTCATTGCTCAACTCACGAATTTTTGACAGTGCTTTTGTGAAGCTTCCTGCTTCGGATGTATTTAAAGGTATATAAGTACAGCATTCCTCCTATATCATATGACACACGCCTCCTTTACTGGCTAAGAGAAAATCGCTTTGCTCTCCTACTGCACTAAAGGCCTCGTTAATGTAATTAATAAAACGTCGTTGGTTGTAATAAATGTAATTAATCCATTCTGCGTTCTTTTTCGGAGTTATCCAGATAAATATCGATTCTAATCCAGACTTAATTTCATTCCTAGCTTTAAATTCTTCTGGAATTCCTCTCGGTTGTCCGATGGTATCTAGCTATACACGTCCACCCGGAACATATGCTTTCTTTACTGCGGCCAATTGTCAACAAAAATATTTCATTCAATTACCTTTTCCCCTTTACATTCCTTTCTTTTGTCACTTGCATGTCCCCCTCTTCTCTTTTCCTCAACGCCCACTTTCTTTTCCCCTTTTTACCTTCTTTTACTAACTTTTATCTTTCTGTATTTGTAACTTCCTTACTTGCTCTGCCAACAATCCATTTTCCACATAACTTTCCCTTCTCCTACGCCCTCTAACACATGCCTTTTAGCCCACTAGTTTAATGGGAAATTGACATATAACCATCTCACTTATTTATTTATTTATTTATTTATTTATCTTTTATTTTTCTTTCCAAACCAATTCAATCTACTATCTTAGCCTCACCTATTTAATGTGAAAATGACGTGCATTGATCCACCTTACTCATTTTTATTCGACTCAATGAATTTTCCCTCCATATTCAATGAAAAGAAAGAATTTACTCACGCTTTTCCACTATTCTCGTACAACAATGCTTTTCATTCCCAAATTACTCCATTCCAATACACTCAATTGGATTTTTCCTCGTCTTCACATTCCTTAACTTTCCCAATTTTGAACTGAGAACCGGAATAGGTTAACTTTTTTCTTTTTGTTATTATCCTATCCTTTCTTGGTGTTATTCTGGCATTAACATAATCTAAAGCACCTAAAATAACCAAACATACTTTTCTAGACTTTTCACTTCTAAATTCATCGTTTTCCAACTGAAAAAATATTTATTTTTCTGGGAACTCCATAGGCTCTCGGACGTTATGTTGCACATCCTTAGCGTCAAAACGATTTCTAAAAAAAACGAACGTTTTCGATTCCTAACGAGACGTGCTATCGGTTCTATCTAAAACAATACATTTTAAACCGTCTACCTCTTTAAAAACGTTTTTCTCGTCTCTTTGAGCACTGTATTGTTCCCTTTTTCCTTTTCCTTCGATATTTTTCTGTTAATCCTTTCAGTTACGTGGGCCGATTAAACGCTGGACAACCATATAGACAAGAAAGATAAGAATACAGGAAAGAATACAAACACTTACAACATTGAACAAACATAAAACATAAAACAAGACAGATGGCCCACAAAATTTAATTTTAATTAGTCAAATTAAGTCAGTGCACATTGAGACCATGCGCCTACACAACTACCGAGTTAGGGTTATGGTTTTCCTCTTCTACACAATTTCCCGAATTTTACGTACTGGCCGTGCACTCATTTTTGGCTGTCGGCGTTGTAACCTCACTCCTCAGTGCTGTCGCCGTGGGTGTAGGTTTTTCTGGACTTTGGTGTGTCGGTACCCTTCTCGCCTGTATCGTCACATTAAGGTTTAGCATATTATCCGTCACTTTAGTCTGTACTGTCGTTAACACATTTGGTTTCTGGTAGTCCATCGGCACTCCGACTGGTTGCACGTCTTTATATTTATTTTAAGTGGAAATCAAAATCCCCACTATAAGATGCCCTATCCATTTTGAGCATTCTATCCCAAAATTCTAACTAGAAGATAAACAATTTATTTTTTAAATCGTCAGTTCTAAATTTCAAATTTTGCTTTTTCACTAAATACAGTCACTGGATCAGTTTAACCATTATCCTTGTCAGAATCATTTACCCTGATTTGAGTGTTTGAGTGTTCTCTTTTGTAGATTGATCACATCCGAGAAAAAATTTGTATGCACTTTTTATTTGCATTTTCTTTTGATTTTCAATGTGTTATCTTGCTGTTGGCCATTCCCCTCGAGGCAGATGACCAGGATAGATTGTTAAATTGTCAATTTAACCCAAGAAAAGACGTTTTTATTGTTATGATTCACTCTTTGTTTTGCCTTTTATAAAAATCATAACCTATATATGATCTCTTCAGTAAGTAAACTTGTTCAAAATAACAGTATTTTGCAAAGAAAGCAGGTAATTCACGCTCAAAGTGAATGATTTTGCCAAAAATGAAAAATACCATCCCAAAATGTTCTCAATGTGGGCGATTTGCTAATGGTGAATGGTTATCTTAATTGATTTTTGTTAATCAATTTGACAAACATTGTAAATTTTGTAATATTACAACATTTCTTCTGTGTAATATTTTTCTATCCGTCCAAATTTCGTAATTTGAATCTCAAAAAACAGTTATATGGAGAGCTTATTCAGAAGACAATTTTTCATCAATTTCGGAAAAAACTAGGTTTTAACTTATTTTTACGGAATGTCTCAACTTCCCCCCTGAGTTAAAACCTAAGTTCACAATCTATGTCTCTCTTTCGTCTGACTCATCCCATAATACTCGGAATTTCAGTAATTCAAAACTTGTCTTCTATCGCAATTGCACTATTTATACACGTCCTTCTACTCAATCAAGGAAGCAAGGTTTAGGGCGCTCTAAGGAGAGGGATGACTGAGTATGGGCGCCAAGAGTGGACTGAGAGTGTGATCCTGGCCACTGTGTTGTGCGGTGCAGAGACGATTCAGTTTTATTAAGACGACAGCAGTGTGCGTGTGTGTGTGTCGTCGTATCGATACTAATAACTAAATGGAGTGGAATGGAACTATGATGACTATAACATGAAACCAAACGAGACGTCACGCTCTATGTTTGTTCTTTAGTGTGGCCCCCGAGTTAAAATGAGTTTGACACCCCTGTTTTTTTTTAAGTACTAGTAGACATTAATTATCTTAGTTTAATTAATTTCCATTCATTTCCCATGCAGTTATATTTTTAAATCACCATGATATGTCTCGAAATCCATTAATCCGGTATTTTTAATTCATTTAATCCTTTCCAGGATTGATCAATCTTTTTCTCATTGTCTTCTAAAAAAAAATGCTGTTTTCCATAACATGAGCATCACCTAGAGGCAGTGGATATGACACAATAATTAGAAGAAAATAGTGCTTCTTTGGGCACTGTGACTCTCCTTATTTATCCTGTTCAGCACTTTTATTTTGGTTGCACTCCACAGTGCAAAGACATCTTGGGGTCAATTTATACACACTGTCCCTTTAAAAGATTTCGAGTGCATGTTTCCTATGAAACCATATTCTAAAAATTATATTTTACACATTTTCGTCATATCTCACATTTTTCTTTTTTCCTGTAATATTTTTGATTTTGGTACTTTCGAGCTTCCATACCTCAGGGCCAGTGAGCCCTTCATGAGGTAAAATGTACTTGTACTTTCCAAATCCTCAACCGTTTTGGCATGTTATACAGTAGTGTCACACTTAACCGGGCCGCTGTCTCTAGGATGCGTCATGGTCTGCAACTGCAGCGTCGCTGTCGGGATCCCCGGCTGCACTTCTGGACCCGCAATTTCCATTCGCCGCTGCGATTTCTCGAGCTCTGCTCCTAGTAACAACCGTATCAGACAATTTATTATCACACACAGCTTTGTCATCCACATCTTGTTTTCCTAATTTAACGTTACTGCCCTGTTGATCTTGCTTGGTCTCGTTGACGGTGGCAGCGTGAGCCGTGGTACAGTGGTTCAGATGGTACCATTTTGAGCTGCCCTTGACCTGGACTGCGGCCAGCGTTGCCCTCACGACGGTGTACGGTCCCTCACGCCTCGGATGGTTCCACTTTCGTTGAAACTTTGATGTAGACGAGATCCCCTGGGACGTCTTCTCAAATGGTTGTTCGACCCTGGACCCTTGTCTCTTAACCAGCCAGTAGATGACAGCCGTCAATTGTCTCATACAGTCTCTCAGTTCAGTTTGTAGTTGCTCAAGTGGCGGCCCCTTATAGGGACCTCCCAGATGCGGCGCTGGTCTGCCTGTTAGCATTTCATGCGGTGTTAAATGCGTGATCCAATGAGTTTGCATGCGATAACTCATCAGCGCTAACTGTAGCGCATCCCCTCAGTCGAGCCTAGTACTCACAAAGATCTTGTTTATCTTTGATTTTAATATTCCATTTACTCTTTTCCACCATCCCTTGACTTTGTTGATAAACCTCACCGAACCGTTGTTTAATGTGTAGTTTTTGTAAGATGCCCTTCACGACCTTTTGAACAAATGTTATCCGAGCTTATTTCTGACGGTATGCCAAATCGCGGAATAACTTCTCTAATCAAAAACCTAATTACTGTTCCCGCACCTAGATCTTTTGATGGCACTGCTCCTATTATTCCTATTACTCCTATTATTATTATTCTCTCCGTCTACCGTGGCCTGTAAATACGGAGACCAGTAACCTTGTTTTTTCAGCTATTTCACACCCCCCCTTGCATAATATTTTTAAATTGTGCACTTGTATCTGATATAAAGTCAAAGGTATTCCCCTGTTACCTATTCCCCTTAATAATCCTCCTGATGCTCCTGCATCTGGAGACACATCACCGTTTTCCTGGAAAGCAGATTCAAAATACAATTTTAGCAGTATTTCTGTGTTAAAAATAAAATAATTCACAATCCAAACGTATCAATATTCCTCAGATTTGTAAACACTACGTCAATCAACAAGATTCTAGCGTGATTCAATGCAGACTCGTGTTGTTCGTTATCACCGCCTCGTCGACGGCCTTGGCCGTCTGGCTCAGTCCATCGTGACGTTCCACTCGCAATCCGCTGCAGGAATGTGCCATGAGCTTTATCAGTGCCACACTGACCTTGGTGCCCAGTTGTCTACCTCTTTCTCCTCGAAACTGGCTGCAATCAGTTCAGATTGCCACCTGCTCACTGTTTGAGGACAGCCTGGATGTGCTCCAGTGTCCCCACGACCCTGCTGTAGACAAGCTGCGCAGACAACGGATGAGTGAACGTCTTTGTTTGTTCTTTGCTTGTTTTCCTGTCCATCTTCAGCCTTTTTCAACAGTGCGTCTGACTTCTGAATCCTGTTAAATCGGTCATGTTTACAAACTCGGATGTTTAGTCTAGGTTAAATGACCATGAAGACATCACCTTAGCAATTAAATTCTTAAATTTTTCATGGTCTTCCTCAAGATCGAGTAATCTGCTCCTCATTGTCTTTTGAAAATGCTTGCCAAATTGTTTCCTCAATTTACCCAAACTATACTTATCACGTTCATCGGAACAAGATCTCACAAATCAAAAGGCCACACGCAAACGGAGCACTTGACGAATTAAGTAATCCCTCCACTTTTTTTTTTGTTTTTCGATACAGTAAAGGAGCGAAAGACGGGGGAAAGACGGGGGTGGGGCGGGAATACACATGGTTGAGCTCAACTCACACAGAGCGAAAGACGGGGGAAAGACGGGGGTGGGGTGGGGGTGAGCTTTGGGTGCGAGAACAACCCACAAAAAGCAAGACACTTTAACGCACATACAAGACCGTAAAATGTAGAATAAGCAGTCACTCCATCAATCATCCATGCTTCCTTAACTCCTCTCCCAACGCCAAACAACACAAAAAACAAAAAAAGACAAAAAGAAACACAGGCTCTCCTAGCCCTTAAACAGTTAAGTATAAATCACCCGCGCACACTCACTCAGGCGGGCGGGGGAGAAACCGAACCGAACAGAACACACATCCACATACAGAGAGACACACGCACAATTAACGCCAGCTGGCACACACACCAACATTCCCGAATGAGACATCTCCCAGACTGAAAACATGTCAGCAATTCTCACACATTCTGTGTATCGCTTGTTTCTATGCGGATATATCTTAATAATACAACATCTGATTACTGCTCATTTTTCTAACGCCGGTATAACCTTTTAGATTGTAGAAAATGGCGAGGTTCCATGCACCACACTTTTTCCTAAGTGCAAGGTTACATATCCCTCCCAAACCATCAATCGACTAGGGAGACACATAAAACATGCCCCGTATTAACCACACATAGATCGTCTACTCCCGAACTGTCACTTCAGCAAATGATGACGTCTCATCACCGTTTCCATACAGATCACAAGACAATTATAAATCTACAAATACCGACGCCGCTGCACCATTTTATCCAGGTAAAATTAGCCTTTTTCCTTTTTCAAGCAGCCTACGTCCCAAAACAAACAGGATTCTTTGAGCACCGAACTCCCGGGACAAAACAAAAAAAAATAAATCTCAACTCAGTTTACATATCTCATCCGTCCGAACTTGGGCCTGATTATAGACGGAAAATTCCACGTGCACGCATTTTCATAATTTAGCTCCGACGTCACAGGCTCCTGTCCTCCCACGAATCTCGACAAGCAAACCGAAGTAAGGAGAGAAAAAAAAAAAATCTTCCTTACCTCAACCGCTCATTCGAGACCGTTCCACTGAGAAGTCTTTTCCCTTTTCTTTTTTACTTAATTAGTGCCAGTCCACGTTGCGGCGCCAAATGTTGTAGAAATTGGAGGTCCGATAATCGAGAGAAAGTCTTCTCATAAGTGGATAAAAGAAATAGACAGGAGCCAGCTTCGTTATGGAGGGAGATGTCACTTTATTGATGCGTCAATAAAGATCTCACAGAGCTAGGAACATGACAACACCGCGGAAGTTGCAACGCCACTGTTTGCCAAGAGGGGTAGCCATTTATAAAACAACAGGGGTTTAATATGTGTGTAATTCTTCATTTATTTGTTTTGCAAACAGGTTGTGAAAGAATGCAAATCCGTCCAAAAGGGGCTGCTCCGAGGCCAGAAAAAATACCAAAAACTTTGCTGGAAGTAAAAAGCTTACAGCACCTGGTATTCCCAGGCGGTCTCCCATCCAAGTACTAACCAGGCCCGACCCTGCTTAGCTCGAGAAGATGGTGGGTACGGGGAAGCTACTGGTACTACGGTCTACACAAAATAAACAATATGAAGCGACGTTGGAAAATGAGGAGGCATGTGAAATTTTAGATGGGGGTCTCTTATGCAAAGGGGTTCTAATTCAGACTAAAAGACTACAAGTTAACGAAGTTATGGTCTCCTTCCTACAACTGCCCCCATTCATAACAGATGAAGAGGTGTTGGAAAAGCTGCAGAGGTGGAGAGTGGACCCTGTCCTCCCATTGAGGCGGCGCTTCTACCCGGGCACGTCCGTTGAAGATGGAACAAGATTCATTAAAGTAAAATTCCCGAAAGATGTAGCCTCCCTGCCGTACTCCACCAGGTTCGAGACTCCGGACGGTCCCCTGTACTGCCGGGTGATTCACGACCGGCAGGTGAAAATCTGCCGATTGTGCATGAACCCTGGTCACGTGCTGCGGGAGTGTCCGGAGTTCGCGTGCAGGGAGTGCTCACGACAGGGTCACTACGCCCGGGAATGCGACGCTCCAAAATGCCCAGACTGCTGCCGTGCACTCGCACGCTGCACTTGTGTTTCCTCTGCCGAGAAAGAGGGAGAAGAAAACGAATCAGAGATAAACATGGAGACATCAAAGGAGGGGGATGAGGGTCCCTCCCAGGAACCGGCACCTGTAGAAGATCCCCCCTGTGCTCAACCCCCCGGAAAACAGGCCTCAGAGCGCGAGGACTCAGGCATGGACATCGAGATTTTAACTGGAGCGGTTGGGGCCGAGGCGGTGGGAGAGAGGGAGCAGAGAGAAGAGGAGACCCAGACGCACATGGAACTAATTAAAGAAAAACCATCGGATGAAGTTGAAAAAGGTAACTGTGACGTTTTAAACAAGTTGGGCAATTTTATGAGCAAAAGGAAAAGGTTAAAACCAAGTATTGACACGGACAAGGTATTACAAGCACAGGAGAGAAGAAGAAAGGCAAAACAAATAGAAATAACTGGAGGGAGATTTGAGGTTTTACAGCAGGTGTCACCAACACGGTGCCCGCGGGCACCCGGTCGCCCGCAAGGACCACATGAGTCGCCCGCGGGCCTGTTCCAAAAATAGCACATCTCATAGAGAGCTGCGTCTAAAAATTAATTTTGTTCTGTTGCTATTATTTTTTTAATCACACTTGTATGTATATAGATTTAAAAAATACTATCTTAAAAATACTTTAAGGTTAACGCGCACAATATTTACCTATGGGCAGTAAAGTAGAGCTTGTGGGATGTGGAGAGTAAGCTAGCGGGCGCTGTATGCACTTTCGTACCCCAAAAACATGGCAGAAAAAAGAAAGAAAACGTATCTCTTTCACAGTGAATGGGAAGAGGAGTTCTTTTTTACGACTGTAAAAGAAACCTGCGTGTGTCTGATTTGCGGGACGACCGTGGCGACAGCAAAACGGCACAATGTGGAGAGACATTTCAATACGTGTCACAAAAGCTACCATGATAAATATCCACCTGCAAGCGCCCTACGGGCAGAAAAAGCCCGTGAGCTAAAGACCGCTCTGGGTAAGCAACAGTCTTTTTTTACGAGGCCGGCCAAAAACTCACAAAAAGCAACCGAAGCCTCGTTTAGAGCTACACATTTTCTGATCAAGAAAAAAAAGGCATTTACAGATGGAGAACTTGTCAAAGAAGCGATGTTATTAATTGCTAACACTGTATTTAAAGACGAGAAAAATGGAAGCGACCTAATCTCCACTCTTTCCGACGTCCAACTGGGGGCATCTACGATGGCAAGACGAGTATCAGCTATGTCCAGTAACTTGGTCGATCAGTTGGAGCAGGATCTGGCGAAGTGCAAGTGGTTTAGCCTCCAGTGCGATGAGTCCGTGGACAGCAGCAGTACAGCGCAGTTATTGGTTTTTATCCGGATGGTGTTTAATGATTTCTCCACAAAAGAAGAACTCCTGACACTACTGCCCTTAAAGACAACTACGAGAGGAGTTGACATTTATAACACGGTGAAGGAGTTTTTCGTGCAGAAAAAGGTGCCATTGGAAAAGCTGGTAGCGGTGACAACAGACGGGGCTCCTGCTATGGTCGGCCGACAGACAGGTTTCATCGCTCACTGTAAACGTGACCCAGACTTCCCCAAATTTCTGCATTACCATTGCATCATTCACCAGCAGGCGTTGTGTGCGAAAGTGATCGGCTTTGGGCACGTGATGACTCCCGTTGTGAAAATCATAAACAACATCCGCTCCAAAGCAAAGCAGCACAGGATTTTCAAGGTACTATTAGAGGAGATGTCAGCAGAATATGGGGACCTACTGCTACACACAGAAATCAGATGGCTCAGCAGAGGACGAGTTTTGCATCGTTTTTTGTCTCTTTTGCGTGAAATCAAAGAGTTCATGCAGTCCAAAGGCGAAGATGTCTCACTGCTAGAGGACACAGAGTGGACACTTGACCTTGCATTTTTGGTGGACATTACTGGGAAATTAAACCTCCTGAACTGCCAGCTGCAAGGCAAAGGTAAGACTGTTGTCGATATGATAAGTGCTTTAAATGCATTTAAAGCCAAAATGAATGCATTCTCTGCAGATTTACAGAGAAAAAAAGTTCTGCACTTTCCCTCTGTGCAGTCAGTGCTGAAAGACAATGCTTCTGCATCTCAGACATTTGAAAAAGTGGCAGAAAAGTACATTGAAGTAATAAACAGACTTGGGCAAGAGTTTGAGAATAGGTTTTGTGACCTTCATCAGCTTGAACCATGTGTGTTCTTCATTTCCAACCCTTTCATGAATGGGGACACAACATGCTTTGCTGAGCAGTTAAGTGCAACGTTCAACTTGGATGCTGGACAGGTGGAGATTGAAATTATAACATTGCAAAATGATCTCCATCTCAAAGCCTACCAGGCTGCACCAAACTTTTGGCGCCTTGTTGACACAGAGAAGTACAGTGGAGTATGCACAGCAGCCATGAAGGTTGCCAGCCTGTTTGGCTCAACCTATCTCTGTGAATCAGCATTTTCTGACATGAACTTCATCAAAAACAAACACAGAACACGCCTCACTGATGCACATCTGAGAGACTCACTCACAGTTGCAGTGTCAAGTTACACACCAGATTACAACACACTGGTGAACAGCATTCAATGCCAGTCTTCCCACTAACCAAGGACGGATACCAGATGTAGTCAGTGACAACATGGTAGTGCCATGGCAAAGTTGAATTAAAATATTGAAGAATTGTGTTCAATTTAAAAGTGTGTTCATGACATTTAAAAGTTATAATTTTGTTAAACATAACACAGACTTGGCCATTAGTTCAAAATGTGAAATAAAAAATGTATTACATATTTAAAAATATGTAAGTTGATTTTGTTTAACATTACATAATTGTTAACTTTTTGAAACATGTTGCAACATAGTTCATGATTTGTTAACAGGGCATGTCAGTGGCTTGTGCAAATGGGATATTTTTTGCTAAAATGTAGTGATGTAAGTGATCATCTGAAAATGTAACAAATACTGTGATTAATAGAGATAAAGTGTTGAATATTGATATCTGTTTCCCACCTTGTTGTCATTTTTGATAATCATTGTTAGAAATCATTAACATGATCAGTGTCTTTACATAGGTGAGTATTACTAATCATTATAAATAATGTATAACTAAAGGCAAACTGAGCAAATTTGTTATTTCAGAAGAGCGTATCAAACTGGTAGCCCTTCGTATGATTCAGTAACCGTGAAGTAGCTCTCAGTTTCAAAAAGGTTGGTGACCCCTGTTTTACAGGATGATGGTGGCACATGATATATTTTTTGGTTTTTATGTTTTGTCTGACTTGGATTATTTACTGCTACTTATTTAGTTCAATGGGGTGGAATTTTATTTCAATAAACATGAGGGGAGGGGTGAATCCCGAAAAATTACAGAAGTTAATCAGAGAGACTGAGAAAAATGATATTATTTTATTGCAAGAAACGAACTGGACAAGTGTGATAGCGGAGGATTTTAGAAAACGATGGGATGGGGAGGTTTTATTTAATAATTGTGAGGGAAGAGGTAGAGGAGTGGCTTTTTTAATTAAAAGGAATATGGTTGAGGAAGTAACAGAAATATATAATGATAAAAAAGGAAAAATACTAACTATAAGTGTTGGAGAAGGTAATGAGAAAATGAATGTTTGTAACATACATGCACCGAATGAAGAGAAAGAGAAAGTTGAATTTTTTAAGAAATTAAAAGTTCTAATCGAGGCTTGGGGGGAAACTGTGGTTGCTGGGGATTTTAATATAGCACTACAGAAAGAAGATGTGGCAGATAATATGGTTTTTAGAGCAGAAAGGGGAAGAAAGGAACTAATACAGGTAATGGAAGAACTCGATTTAATAGATGTATGGAGAGAAAGGAATAAAGGAGTTAGAAAGTTTAGCAGAAGACAAATTGTTTTAGATGAAATTAAGCAAAGCAGAATTGATATTGTTTTGGCAAAAAGTAGTTTTATGGAGAATTTTAAAAGTATTTACTACAGAAGATGTAATTTTAGTGATCATGACTTTATTGTTTTTAATATAGATCTGAATAAAATAGAGAAGGGGCCGGGGGTATGGATTTTAAATACAAAAGTCTTAAAAGACAATTTTTATCAAATGGAAATAGAAAATATAATTGTGAACAGCATAAAGAACATGACAAAGTATGAAAGTAACTTGGGAATATGGTGGGACAATCTAAAGTATGATATTAAAAGACATTCGATTTTGTTTTGTAAAAAACGGAGAAGACAGGAAAGGGGGAGAGAAGAAAAGTTACGAAAAAAACTAGAAGAGGAACTAAAACAAAGTGATGGGAAAAATGAAAACACGAATAAAATTATGGAGATAGAAGATTGTTAGGTTCACGTTTCCAACATTTATAATAAAACGCTCTGCAATATAGGACAAAGAGAATCGGTTCTTTATAATTAGTTACTTTATTAATCATCATTATTGAGAGCCGCCGAGATTCTGCTGTTTGGCATCTTTTCGCTCGCTTTGCGCTGCTTGCTGCGCTCGGCCCTGCTCAGCTCTGAGGCTCAGCTGACTCTCAAGAAATCTTCTCCAAACGTCCCTTGTAATATTCAGTTTGCTATGTAGCGTTAATCAGTCTTCTTTTTGACAGCCTCTTCTCCGGCTGATATGTTGTAGGGCCTCCCTTGTGAAAGAGTTCATGTCCTTCGTTCTCACGCTCTTTGGTGGAAAATAATCTTGAGTTATGGCAAAAAAGGTCATTCCAGGTCAACATGGTATGTGAGAACAGAAACACAGTCAATACATCAAAACACAACCCATGACCTTGGGAAGCAGTTTACAAGCTGAGAACTTCTTCTAAATGACTAAGAATATATATATATATATATATATATATATATATATATAACGTATTCATGTCAACTGTAGGATAAATAAAGTTATAAAACTCTATCATTCCCTCCTCTTTATCCTACCGGAGACATAATACTTCATTCAACTGTCACTTCGCAATACGATTTTCAACAGAGAAATCAAGAACACAACAACAGTCGTTACACTTAGAGGTTGTCGTCATAATGACCAGGATCTGAGTAAAAATCATGAAAATGCAGAGACAGGCAATCATCATCAACATTTGTGTCATTACAATTTTCACCATCATCATTTTTATGGTAATTGCCAGAGTCATCGTCAGCATTGGTATCCGAGGGCAACAGAGCATACAAAGGTACCATCTTTGCCTGCATTGGGGCAAGAGCTTTTTGTAATTAGTCTCGTTAGCAATGTTCTTATGCACGGAATACAACAACATCCACACAATGTGAGAATATCCGCAAAAACGGGTATAGTATACATTTTTTTTTATATTTTCCAAACGTATCTCCAAAACCATCCCACATTTGTGTGTCAACTCTTTAGTGGTCTTTCATCTTGTTGTTAAGTGACCTGAGGCCTTCCAGGGCCTTTGTCAGACTTCCGTCTGCTGCCGTGTCGTTCGGTATGAACGTGCAACATTGGTCACCAAAGACAGAATAGACCCCTCCCTTTTTAGCCAGTAGCATATCAACAGCAATCCGGTTCTGGAAAGCCATGAGGGAGGTAGCAGTTGCTCGTTATGGCGGAGAAACCTTGTTCTGTTTTGTTTCCTAACTTCTGCACATTGAAATGGATATAGTTTATTCTGTCAACATTTTTATCAATTGTACACCAATAACAAATCAAAGATTCAAAAAACCCGCTGCTACTTGATTTACTAATTTGTATTCATCTGGTACGCCTCTTGGAACACCAATGCTGTCGATGTATGTAGGATCATTGTCACTCTAGGCATAGGTAGACCTTTACTTTTCCATACATGTGATAACAAGCTCTTAACAGATGTTAGCAATTCAGGGATTGTGGTGGCGGTTATAGACACAGGTAAAATAAGACACAGATGCACACAATCCTGTGGTATTGTACGGTAGTCTATCATACAACTTGTCTCCTCCACACCACCACCAGATGTCACTCCGGGAGAGTGGTTTAAATGTTATATTGACTGTCAACATTTTGGTGACATTGTATACCATTCAGACTATCACAAAGTCCGATTCTATTTATACAGGTAAAATTATTTTGAACTACTCTTTTAGAAAACACAGGCTTATGTTTTTCAACTGTCGTTCCGGGGTAGGTTTGATCCCAGAAAGAGCAGTTTCCGTTTGGTACAGCATTATTCATTACGTTTATCAGGAACTCTGAGTTCAGAGTGGATTTTACAACTCTCTTTTGAGGCGAGCACCCATACACACAACACAATTAATCATGACAGCATGTGCCGCCTGCTCAGCCATTAGCAACCAGTTGTCATCTATCCTTGAAATTCCTGTGGTAACTTTGAACGACATCAATGTCTTTAACTGACATGCTTACTGATGTGAAATTTGTCGTTAGAGAGTAGTTACTTAATTTTGGCTGATCAGTCGATTTCATACTGTCATTTACACACACTACGACCGGAAAAAGGAGTCCAGTCCCGAGGACCAGGCCCACAACGTGAAACCCCAGCACGTGCTGTTTAAAAAATCTGACCCCGGAGGTCGAATTGTCTGGTTTGTAACGGTTGTAAATTGCTTCTTTGATGCTGCAATTTAACCCGATTTTTGAAATACTGGGCCTCAGAGCTGTCCCCTGGGGTCCAGTACTCCCCTGCTTCCGTTATAACCAAATACTCCCACGCTTGGAACGCTCCGTGTCCAAACACGTACCACCAGTACTCCTCTTAATACCCCCTGAGCTGCGCGCACCATTACTTTGTTTGGCCCGAGGGTCACATTTGGGATTTGTTCTTTAAGGGTGGTTCTGCACGCCCTGGTATCACAGAGAAATTTTACAGGAGTGCCTTGAACTAATAATGTTACTTCGGGTTTGATTGTTTCTTCAAAGAGAACTCTTTCGAGATTAAAAATTCCTTCTTCCCCAGTTAACTATTCATTGTTTTGATACTGTTCTACTGTCCCTATTTTATCATTACTATCTTGACCCAGTCACGCTGTTTGGTGTTGCTCAGCAGAGCTTTCTTGTTCACATTCAAGGACATGTGACCTTTTGACTCGCCGTGTGTGCTACCCCCACCCCCTTTGAGCGTAGCTGGGATGTGCTCCATATCACTCCCTTGGCCTCGCTGTTGATAAGCGGCGCAGACAATGGATGACTGATGTCTTTTTGTGCAATTCACTGGCACTTGAGAGTCTCGTTAATACCATTGTGCTTACGTAGTGGGATTTTTTAGTAAATTGGCCGGATTACTCTATGTCTTAAATTTTTTCTCTAAATTTAAGTACTAGTAGACATTATCTTAGTTTAATCAATTTCTACCCATTTATTTCTCATGCAATTATTTTTAAATTGGCATATGTCTCAAAATCAATTAATCCGTGATTTTCATTTCTTATGAACCTCTTCAAGATTGTTCAATCTATTTCTCATTGTCTTCTAAAAATTCTCTTCCATAGAAACCGTTTCCTTTTAACTTAACCAAACCATAAGTCAGTATTTGTTACACATTTGCTTAACACTTGTTAATCGTAACACTCATTCTAAAAAAAATTCAGTGTGTAATCAATTGTCCTCCCAATTGTCCTTTGGGCTAAATTTGTCAAAATTCCAAACCCTCACACTAAACATCAAAAATCCCAAAAGATCAACAAAAATTTCTCAAAAAAAATGCCAAATCGAACTTAATGTCATAGCTTTTCTTATGTATTTTCTTATCTCTGTAATCATAATCAATCTTTTGTTATTGATTCATTAAAGAACAATACATACTTGTCACTTATAAATTATCTTGTTGAGTGTATCTATTTTGTTTATTCATTATCTTTTATTCTGCTCAACAATTTTTGTTTCTACGCACTAGATAGATAGATAGATAGATAGATAGATACTTTGTTCATCCCCGAAGGGAAATTCACATTTCCAGCAGCATCCCTGAGCTGAGAACAATCGAGAACAATCGAAAATAAAATGGGAGCTGCTGGAGTGGCTGCCATTCGTGACGGCGCCGGAAGAAAAGATTCAATTTGAATCATGTACAAACAAACAAACAAACAAAACCTCGATGGGTTTCCCTCCAGGAAAAAAAAGAAAAGGCAGGCTGCTTGGTTTCATTTTGTTGACACACATGGTTACCTATGACCTGTCTGAGTTTTTTAGGCCGCTTGCATGCACAACATGCCTGAAGTGAATCATGCAACAAGAGGAGAGCTACAAGCTGTGTGAGTGTCTTTGTTCTAAGCATCTTTCCGAAATCCCTTGTATATAAAGCTAAACAAATCTGGTCTGACTATTAACACTAGTTTCTTTCCTGTTTAAAAGGAAAAAAAAATTCATTCAGTGACTGAAATAGCTTCATCTACGTTATTGATTATTTCTAGTCTCGATTCTTCTTTTCTGTAATACGAGAACAACTAAGGAAATAATCTTTTTACGTAATACACCTCTTTTGAATTTGTCCATTTACGAACAAGAAGATTGACACTAAAATTATGGACCATTTTTTAGTCAGCTTCATTGCTTTAATCGTCCTTTCTTTATTAGGAGCAAAACTACACGTCTTAAAGTTATTACCCTTTGCTATTCGCATTTTCAACGAAAAATGATTAGTTGTTCACTCAAATATTCTTTCTTTTTATACTATTTTGTATAATTATCTTGTATTGTACTCTCAGTGTTTTCATTTTTTCACTTACCTGTCTTAAAGGCATCATTTATGCTGGGTACGCAACTTTTTTTTTCCTTTAAATTTTCATTATCATTTAGTTTACTCTTTAACAAAGATTTAACGCATTACAAGTCTTGTCATTATTTTCGAATTCACTGTACGAGTTTTTATTTTCTTTTCCTGCACGCCGATCTTAGCTAATGAGATCTCGTCTCTTCGAAATTACGTCATTGTTGTGGGTAATTCTTGTCGAGTGACGGTCAGTCTTTTTATTAGACAAACGGCTTTCTTCCTCGTTCAATTCATCAAAGAGAGCTTGCTTTTACGGCTCATTTGCTTTGATGATTGACATCACGAATTATGTTGTACTAAGATGTTAAAGAAAGAAGTAGAAAAATGGAAAAAGACAAGCCTGTTATTCGCAATTACCGTCAACAAATGCAGAAAATAAATTAATAATTCGATGATCAAAACTGAATGAATACGCAGATATCTACTATATTTGTCACCGATTTATAAGTTCGATCTTTGTATCACTAAATTTCAGGGGTTCTGCCAAGATCTTTAAATCTTTTAGCAAGCTAGTACACGGAATTCAAAATTCCTATCATATTATCATTATTGATAGTTCAGTTAAAAAAAAAAAAAAAATCATATATATCAGGGTGTCCCCTGCCCACTGCCTGATGATTGCTGGGATGGGCTCCAGCACCCCCGCGACCCTTCTGAGGATAAGCGGTGCAGCTGCTGAGATGAGATGAGATATATATATTATATATGTGTGTGCAGCACGGTGGCGCAGTGGCCAGCACGTGTGCGGCATTACTAAGGACCTGGGAACAGGTGTGTGTGTCCACTGGCTGCTCTCATTGTTACGATTTACCTACCTCTTTCAAAAAACATGCATTTCAGATGGACTGTTTGGTCCAAATTGTCCCTATGTGTGAATGAGCTAGTGAATTGTCTAGCTTTGTGTGCCCTGCAATTGGCTTGCAACCAGTTCAGGGTGTCCTCCAATCGCTGCTCGATGATCGCTGTAATGGATTCCAACAAGATGAGATCTTCTTATCATAGTTATGGTTCATACCGGCCGAATATGAACACAAAACTTTTCTGGCTCTCACCATCGTTCATCCCATTCAAATGTCTTCATCATCGTTAGTAGTGCTACTTTTTTCCCTCACAGTTCTTCCATTTTCTCCTCAGCGGATTGTTGAGCCCAAATGAGACAAGAACCAAATTCTGAAACTCAAAAATATCGTTAGAGCAACACTTTTGCTGTAAAATCCAACTTTTCCTAAATTTCTTTTGTAGTGTATTCACGACAGTTCACTAATATATATATATATATATATATATATATATATATATTTTTTAGTCTATAATATTTTTCATTATGGCAACAAAATAGTGTAGTTTTTGTATCACTACAGTATTTTTGTAGTCAAATTTATTATTGTAATACTTTGCATTTCTCTCATTTCTTGTTCTAAAGCAAAACAATATGTCATGTCTATGTTCATTTGCCTTCAAATAGATTTTCATCCTTTACATAGTTCTTTTATTTTTATAGCTTATTTATAAAATTACTGTCACATGTTTTGCACAATGTTGACAACCCTTTTTTTTTTTTTTTTTACTACTACGGTGGCTGTTTTTCACCAAATGCATATTACACAAATCTCAACTGTATGTAACATCTTACATGCAAATATTTTTGTGTAAATATTGTATCAATTATAACTTTCCTTAATTTAGTGTCCACTTAATTCCTGCGTCCTCATATTTACCTTTTTTTTTTTTTTTTTTATCATTCACAGCTTGCTCGGTGTCACGTGTGAATGCCCCTTCTAGATTTAAAACATTATTCAACCCAGAAAGATACTCCCTTTTCTCTTCTTCACTCCTATCACGTCATCTCTTTTAATTATTTACTGCCAAGGTCGTGCTATGACCTGTGATCCTCCTTCAACATCTGCCAAAATGTACTTTCCTTTTCCTTCTTGATTTACTCTCTCTTGATCCCGTGAATTTACTGCCCCTCCAATTTTGCACAATGACCAATTATCTCAGACCATACGTCCGTCATTCTCCAATCCACCTGTGCGTGTTCTAACAACTCTTTACACAGAACAATTTATCTATTTATTTATTTATTTATTAATTAATTTATTTTTAAAGTTAAATGGCCATGTACACATTATTTTCTATCCATGCACATATATTTTTAAATTCTCATGATCTGTCTCAAGATAATAATCAGCTATTTTATTTTTAAATTCCTATGATCCAACCTATTCAGGATCAATCAGTTTATCGTTATCTATATCTATTTTTTACTCTGTCAATAAGGAGGTCCACTTGGCCTTTTAGCCATTGAGAATTGGGCGGTAAAACCCTACCCTCTTCACCTATAGGTGAAATAATTTCCTTTGACGAGCTAACTTCCTCCCTCAGTAAAGAGACGCGGTTCACTATATGGCCCCGTATATTCGTTATCCTCCCTTTTAGGAAACATTACGGTATTTCTACAAAGGTAATGCCATAAATCGCAAATGGTTTGCATCTAAACAACGCATTTCAAGTCAATGAAGATCTTCAACAGCACTCTATAATGTGCTCCACACTACCCATTTACTTACTCTAGATGTAAAACAGTTCAATGTTGAAAAAGTAAGGTTTTTTTTTTTTTTTTTTTTTTTCAATCTATTGTATTAAGGTTAGTCTCACTTAATTTTCACCAAATTATCTCTCTTAATATTTAATTAACTTTCCCCTTTATGTTTCTCTCTCTTTTTTTTTTTTTTTTTCTTTAAACCAATTAAATCTACTATTTTAGCTTCACCTATTTAATGTGAAAATGGCATCCATTTATTTAAGAGTTATCTTACTCATTTGAATTTCACTCAATTCATTTTTTCCATTTTAATTGAAAGAGAAAAAAAGTATTTACAAACATTTTTTTTTTTCAATATTTTTGGTATAAAAATGCCCTTATCTCAAATTAGTGTATTCAATTCACTCAATTAGATTTTTCCTAGTCTTCCCAGTCCTTTTTTTACAAATTTTTTGAACTGAAAACAGGAATATTTTATCTTATTCGGTATTATTCCGGCATTATTTTGATTTAACGCATCTAAATAGCTCATTTATTTTTTTCCTAAATTTCTCACTTTTATTCAGTAACACAGAGGCTCGATTGCGGTCGGGTCTTCCTTATAAATAACCCTTCATCTATGAGTTCATCGAGTATTTATTATTATTATTATTATTATTATTATTTTTTATATAAAATACAATTGCCCAGGGGCAACTTTATATTTCATTCGCTCTTTCTCAATCACACAGACGTCTTGTTTTTATCGTGATCACGTTCTTACATCTTGTTCTTTTTCCACTTATTTTCAGTTGACAGAGGACTCCGCACATCCTTGTGAAATTTAACTAACTTTAAAGCGCTGGGTTAGGGGAGTCCACACCTCCCGCGGAATTTTAACTGTCTGAAAACTATTTACCTGATAGAGTCTAGAATTGTCAGGGTTTTTCTGTTAAGAATCTGCCCCCCTTTTTAAAGGAGGATTCTTAAACTTTGTTAAGATTTTCCTTTTCTACAAAGGATTCCTAAGCTTTTCGACGGAGGATTCCTAAACTTTAAGAATCTGCCCCCCCCCGCTCGCGAGTTCTATTCTCCTAGTTCTTTTTACCGGTAATTTACATGCACACAATGTTGTGAATAAATTTTACTCACGATTCTCTAAGTCCTTGGCTTTCCGTCAACCGTCAGATCCCAGCCCGCGAGGGAAGGTCCAGTCCCGGAAAAAGGGTCTTTATGCTGTGGCCACAGTCTTTTCCTGGATTTTCCTCTCGCGTCCTGGAATCGTCTAGTCTTATGGAATCCGGCTTTCGAAGGACCAATTAAATGTTAGGTTCACGTTTCCAACATTTATAATAAAACGCTCTGCAATATAGGACAAAGAGAATCGGTTCTTTATAATTAGTTACTTTATTAATCATCATTATTGAGAGCCGCCGAGATTCTGCTGTTTGGCATCTTTTCGCTCGCTTTGCGCTGCTTGCTGCGCTCGGCCCTGCTCAGCTCTGAGGCTCAGCTGACTCTCAAGAAATCTTCTCCAAACGTCCCTTGTAATATTCAGTTTGCTATGTAGCGTTAATCAGTCTTCTTTTTGACAGCCTCTTCTCCGGCTGATATGTTGTAGGGCCTCCCTTGTGAAAGAGTTCATGTCCTTCGTTCTCACGCTCTTTGGTGGAAAATAATCTTGAGTTATGGCAAAAAAGGTCATTCCAGGTCAACATGGTATGTGAGAACAGAAACACAGTCAATACATCAAAACACAACCCATGACCTTGGGAAGCAGTTTACAAGCTGAGAACTTCTTCTAAATGACTAAGAATATATATATATATATATATATATATATATATATATAACGTATTCATGTCAACTGTAGGATAAATAAAGTTATAAAACTCTATCAAAGATGAACTTAAAAAAATAGAAGAAGAGAAATTCCAGGGAGCTATGATAAGAAGTAGAGCGAAATATATGATTGAAGGCGAACGATGCACAAAGTTCTTTTTTGAACTGGAAAAAAACAGACAGAAAACGGAAGAAATTAAATGTATTAAAAATGGAGAAGGAAAGAGATTGACAGATAAGGACAATATTTTAAAGGAAATAAAAAGATTCTATACCAACTTATTTTCAAAACAAGGTGTGGAAGAGGGTGCAAAAGATTTTTTATTGAATAATATTAAGAGTAAAGTAAGTAAGGAAGATAAAACAATGTGCAATAGAGACATCAATAGTGAAGAAATAGAGAGAGCCATAGATGAGATGAAAAACGGCAGGAGTCCTGGTCTGGATGGCTTACCATGTGAATTTTACAAGGTTTTTAAAGGTTCTCTTGTTCCTGTTTTAAGACAAATGTATGAAGAAGTGTGGAAAGGAGGGGCTCTCAGCTCAAGGATGTCAAGAGGTTTAATTAAAATTATATATAAAAAGAAAGGGGACAGGGAAGAGCTGCAGAATTTTAGACCCATAAGCCTTTTAAATTGTGACTACAAGATTTTGGCGAAGATAATGGCAAACAGACTGAAGCGGGTCTTACCAACAGTCATCCAAACTAACCAGGCTTATGCGGTAATAGGCAGAGACATCTCAGACACAGTTAATGGTGTGAGGGACAAAGTCTGGTACATGGAGAAGGCAGGAGTCAGTGGCTTTTTAATTAATGCAGACTTAGAAAAAGCGTTTGATAGGGTAGAGCACGATTTTCTATTTGCGGTTTTAGAAAGATTTGATTTTGGAGAAAACATAATCCGGTGTCTGAGATGTCTCTACGCTGATGCCAAGAGTTGTGTCAAATGCAATGGTTTTTTAACAGATTTTATTCCTTTAACCAGGTCAATAAGACAGGGCTGTCCACTGTCAGCAATACTTTACTCTTTGGTTGCAGAACCTTTAGGACTTGCGATCAATGCTGACAATGGAATAAAAGGGGTAAAGATTGAAGGTTTTAAGAATTTTAACACAGAAACCAAAATTTATCAATATGCAGATGACACAACCCTAATTTTAAAAGATGAGCACAGCATTTTTAAAGCGTTGGATGCCATAGAAATATACAGCCGGGGTTCAGGAGCTCGGATGAATGTTGGCAAAACTGAGATTTTAAAATTAGGAAAGCAAACCGCCTTGTCAAGGACACTGCCTTTTAAAGAAGTAAAAGATAACCTTAAAATTCTGGGGGTGAGAATAGGGCCAAATGAAAAAGAAACTACGAAACTGATGTGGGAGGAGACAATCGGGAAAATAAGAAATAGATTGGCATTTTGGAAAAGGAGAAGTCTTACTCTGAAGGGAAAAATTTTAGTTGTTAATACACTGTTTTTATCCAAAATATGGAGTGTCCTTGGATCAGAGTGTTTGCCATTACCCACAGTTAAAATTCTGAAGCAGTATGTGACTGATTTTATTTGGGATGGTAAGCCAGCTAAAATAGCCTATGAGACTCTGATTGGAAGGGTGGAGGAGGGCGGTCTGGGATTGCTCGACCCATCCATAAGACTGAAGGCTTTAAGAATAAAAACTGTTAAAAATTTCATGAGGGAGGGAGACAAAGAATCGACACGAATTCTGGAATATTTTTTAGACAAAACTTTTAAAATGGGGCCATCAGCCTTGTGGATGAAAACAAAAGAATATATGACAAACGGCATCCCAGACTTTTATAGGGAAGTTTTAAGGGCTTGGAGTGATTTTATAGGACATGTAGTTTTTAAACCGGAGGGAAAGGAAGAAATTTTAAATCAACCCTTGTTCTTAAATCCGAATTTACGAATTGGAGGAGGGAACTTTTACAAGCACTGGTTTGACGCAGGATTCCGAAAAATCAGAGATCTTTTGTACGAGGTCAGACCGGGATTCTTGCCATTTCAAGCTTTCATTGACGAGATTGGTGCAACAGTAGACGAATGTAATGAAGAAAAAATCAGGAATGAGTACATGACAATAAAAAAAGCAGTTCCTAAAGAATGGTGGACAATTATAGAAAGAAATGAAAAGAAACAAGAGGAAGGTCCAATGAGAATAGAGATGAAGGACACAGGGACACCTTTTAGTGCTCTTGTTTTAAAAGACTTCTATTCTGTTTTTAGAGAAATGGCTTTTATACAACCGAGAGCAAATTCTTATTGGGAAAAGATGTTTGTAGATTTTAACACAAAAGATGTGTGGAGAAACATCAGAACCGGTTTGAAATGCCCTTCGTTAGAAAATTTTGATTTCCTTTTAGCCCACAACTGTGTTTTTAATGAAATGAGACTTTTTAAGATGGGACTTGCGAGGGATGAAACATGCAAAATATGCAAGAAGGAGAAAGAGGGCTTAAAGCATATGTTCTTTAACTGTGAGGAACTGAAAAAACTGACCGCAGTGCTTAAGGAAATGACGAAAGGTTTTGGACAGAATGAACAGTATGTTGATGAAAATTGGGAGAAGATGTTTTTATTTGGGATGATACAAGGTAAAAAAGGAAAAAATAACCAGGCACTCAATATAGTTTTGTCAGTAGCTAGGCATACAGTGTGGGTAAGAAGAACGGTTTTGAAGAATAAAGGACGGAAACTGGATATATGCAAACTGTTTGAAAGCAAATTGAAAAGAATAATGGAAGCACTGTATGTCTATTTTAATAATAACGGAATTTTAGAGGTTTTTAACAAAATATTTGTTCTTACTAATCCTTTTGTGCAAATAACTTGGGAGGGTGTAAGAATAATTTTACCAGATGTGATGTAATCAATGTGCCTGTTTGTTTTTTAGAGGAACCGAAGCGTGAAGTAGCGAGGGGTCTCTGTACACTTAAACCCTTCCCTACAGTGCATATGTACAACAAATGTATATGAGCAATGGTTTTGTACAGTATGTTATTTATTTATTAAAGAAAAAAAAAAAAAAAAAAAAAATCTCGTCCGATCTCTGAAGCTAAGCAGGGTCGGGCCTGGTTAGTACTTGGATGGGAGACCGCCTGGGAATACCAGGTGCTGTAAGCTTTTTACTTCCAGCAAACTTTTTTAGTATTTTTTCTGGCCTCGGAGCAGCCCCTTTTGGACGGATTTGCATTCTTTCACAACCTTTTTGCAAAACAAATAAATGAAGAAATACGCACATATTAAACCCTTGTTTTCTTTAATTAAGTCAATTGGTGTTATGTTTTCAATCTCCTCTGTTTCCAAAAGCATTGTCAGTTCTTTCAAATATTTTCTTTGTCTTAGCCCTTTCACATTCTCCATATCTTTTTTTGTTTCTTGCTTATTTCTCTTTTCTCCATCACGCATGTTATATTCCTTCTTTCTCCTCATGTCCAATCCATTGTTCATTTTATCCGCATCATTATTCTGTCCTTGTACAATCATTTCAGTTGTTTTGTTAATTGATCCGTTCATATTATTCTCATCCGCCTCACTTTCTTTCTCTTCACATCGAGCTACTTTGTTAGAATCATTGTCCATGCTCCTTTCCTTTGTGTCCAGTCCGATTTCATTCACAATTTTCGACTTTTTAAATACCTTGTTTGTAGCGTAGTTCTTCGACGTTGTTGGTTTCTCATTGTCGAGTGCCACCTCATTCCTTCTATCAGTCCCCGGAGGCAGATCTACAACTCGGCTGCTCGCCTCCACTCCTTGATTGACGCCACGCTGTCCGTCCATTGTCCTCTCAAAAAAGGAGAGAACCCAAAAAGGCTCCCCAGACAGACACCAAGTCCGCTGGGGACGCAAAAAACGAAAAAAGTAGACAAATCAAAGTACTTAAACTTTCAAATAAACCTTCAAAGTAAGAAAAACAAAGAATGGGGAGAGCCTTTCTCTCCCTACTGCAGCCGTCTACTCGCAATCACACACCTGCAAGTGGTTGCGTTCAGGGTAGTATGGCCGTAGGCAAAAGAAGAGGGTGAATTTTCAGTATTTATAATCAACACCGCGGAAGTTGCAACGCCACTGTTTGCCAAGAGGGGTAGCCATTTATAAAACAACAGGGGTTTAATATGTGCGTATTTCTTCGATTATTTGTTTTGCAAAAAGGTTGTGAAAGAATGCAAATCCGTCCAAAAGGGGCTGCTCCGAGGCCAGAAAAAATACCAAAAAGTTTGCTGGAAGTAAAAAGCTTACAGCACCTGGTATTCCCAGGAGGTCTCCCATCCAAGTACTAACCAGGCCCGACCCTGCTTAGCTTCCGAGATCGGACGAGATCGGGCGTGTTCATGGTAGTATGGCCGTAAGCGAAAGAAGAGGGAGAATTTTCAGTATTTATAATCAACACCGCGGAAATTGCAACGCCACTGTTTGCCAAGAGGGGTAGCCATTTATAAAACAACAGGGGTTTAATATGTGCGTAATTCTTCATTTATTTTTTTTGCAAACAGGTTGTGAAAGAATGCAAATCCGTCCAAAAGGGGCTGCTCCGAGGCCAGAAAAAATACCAAAAACTTTGCTGGAAGTAAAAAGCTTACAGCACATGGTATTCCCAGGCGGTCTCCCATCCAAGTACTAACCAGGCCTGACCCTGCTTAGCTTCCGAGATCGGGCATGTTCAGGGTAGTATGGCCCTAAGCGAAAAAAGAGGGTGAATTTTCAGTATTTATAATCAACACCGCGGAATTTGCAACGCCACTGTTTGCCAAGAGGGGTAGCCATTTATAAAACAACAGGGGTTTAATATGTGCGTATTTCTTCATTTATTTGTTTTGCAAAAAGGTTGTGAAAGAATGCAAATCCGTCCAAAAGGGGCTGCTCCGAGGCCAGAAAAAATACCAAAAAGTTTGCTGGAAGTAAAAAGCTTACAGCACCTGGTATTCCCAGGCGGTCTCCCATCCAAGTACTAACCAGGCCCGACCCTGCTTATCTTCCGAGATCGGACGAGATTTTTTTTTTTTTTTTTTTTTTTTTTTTTTTTTTTTTTTTTTTTTTTTTTCTTTTATTGCAAAAATTCAAAGTCACACGTCACATTTCGACTCGTTCCATCCACAATGCAAAAAACAGTGTGTTCATGTGCCTATTTAAATAAAATCAAAATTGAAAACCTGAAAATAGAAAAGTCTTTGGTACCTATAAAAGGCAAATGAAACACTTTTCTTTTACCTTTTCTTTTCTTCTTTCTGTTTTCTAAAAAAACAAACAGGCACATTGATTACATCACATCTGGTAAAATTATTCTTACACCCTCCCAAGTTATTTGCACAAAAGGATTAGTAAGAACAAATATTTTGTTAAAAACCTCTAAACTTCCGTTATTATTAAAATAGACATACAGTGCTTCCATTATTCTTTTCAATTTGCTTTCAAACAGTTTGCATATATCCAGTTTCCGTCCTTTATTCTTCAAAACCGTTCTTCTTACCCACACTGTATGCCTAGCCACTGACAAAACTATATTGAGTGCCTGGTTATTTTTTCCTTTTTTACCTTGTATCATCCCAAATAAAAACATCTTCTCCCAATTTTCATCAACATACTGCTCATTCTGTCCAAAACCTTTCGTCATTTCCTTAAGCACTGCGGTCAGTTTTTTCAGTTCTTCACAGTTAAAGAACATATGCTTTAAGCCCTCTTTCTCCTTCTTGCATATTTTGCATGTTTCATCCCTCGCAAGTCCCATCTTAAAAAGTCTCATTTCATTAAAAACACAGTTGTGGGCTAAAAGGAAATCAAAATTTTCTAACGAAGGGCATTTCAAACCAGTTCTGATGTTTCTCCACACATCTTTTGTGTTAAAATCTACAAACATCTTTTCCCAATAAGAATTTGCTCTCGGTTGTATAAAAGCCATTCCTCTAAAAACAGAATAGAAATCTTTTAAAACAAGAGCACTAAAAGGTGTCCCTGTGTCCTTCATCTCTATTCTCATTGGACCTTCCTCTTGTTTCTTTTCATTTCTTTCTATAATTGTCCACCATTCTTTAGGAACTGCTTTTTTTATTGTCATGTACTCATTCCTGATTTTTTCTTCATTACATTCGTCTACTGTTGCACCAATCTCGTCAATGAAAGCCTGAAATGGCAAGAATCCCGGTCTGACCTCGTACAAAAGATCTCTGATTTTTCGGAATCCTGCGTCAAACCAGTGCTTGTAAAAGTTCCCTCCTCCAATTCGTAAATTCGGATTTAAGAACAAGGGTTGATTTAAAATTTCTTCCTTTCCCTCCGGTTTAAAAACTACATGTCCTATAAAATCACTCCAAGCCCTTAAAACTTCCCTATAAAAGTCTGGGATGCCGTTTGTCATATATTCTTTTGTTTTCATCCACAAGGCTGAAGGCCCCATTCTAAAAGTTTTGTCTAAAAAGTATTCCAGAATTCGTGTCGATTCTTTGTCTCCCTCCCTCATGAAATTTTTAACAGTTTTTATTCTTAAAGCCTTCAGTCTTATGGATGGATCGAGCAATCCCAGACCGCCCTCCTCCACCCTTCCAATCAGAGTCTCATAGGCTATTTTAGCTGGCTTACCATCCCAAATAAAATCAGTCACATACTGCTTCAGAGTTTTAACTGTGGGTAATGGCAAACACACTGATCCAAGGACACTCCATATTTTGGATAAAAACAGTGTATTAACAACTAAAATTTTTCCCTTCAGAGTAAGACTTCTCCTTTTCCAAAAAGCCAATCTATTTCTTATTTTCCCGATTGTCTCCTCCCACATCAGTTTCGTAATTTCTTTTTCATTTGGCCCTATTCTCACCCCCAGAATTTTAAGGTTATCTTTTACTTCTTTAAAAGGCAGTGTCCTTGACAAGGCGGTTTGCTTTCCTAATTTTAAAATCTCAGTTTTGCCAACATTCATCCGAGCTCCTGAACCCCGGCTGTATATTTCTATGGCATCCAACGCTTTAAAAATGCTGTGCTCATCTTTTAAAATTAGGGTTGCGTCATCTGCATATTGATAAATTTTGGTTTCTGTGTTAAAATTCTTAAAACCTTCAATCTTTACCCCTTTTATTCCATTGTCAGCATTGATCGCAAGTCCTAAAGGTTCTGCAACCAAAGAATAAAGTATTGCTGACAGTGGACAGCCCTGTCTTATTGACCTGGTTAAAGGAATAAAATCTGTTAAAAAACCATTGCATTTGACACAACTCTTGGCATCAGCGTAGAGACATCTCAGACACCGGATTATGTTTTCTCCAAAATCAAATCTTTCTAAAACCGCAAATAGAAAATCGTGCTCTACCCTATCAAACGCTTTTTCTAAGTCTGCATTAATTAAAAAGCCACTGACTTCTGCCTTCTCCATGTACCAGACTTTGTCCCTCACACCATTAACTGTGTCTGAGATGTCTCTGCCTATTACCGCATAAGCCTGGTTAGTTTGGATGACTGTTGGTAAGACCCGCTTCAGTCTGTTTGCCATTATCTTCGCCAAAATCTTGTAGTCACAATTTAAAAGGCTTATGGGTCTAAAATTCTGCAGCTCTTCCCTGTCCCCTTTCTTTTTATATATAATTTTAATTAAACCTCTTGACATCCTTGAGCTGAGAGCCCCTCCTTTCCACACTTCTTCATACATTTGTCTTAAAACAGGAACAAGAGAACCTTTAAAAACCTTGTAAAATTCACATGGTAAGCCATCCAGACCAGGACTCCTGCCGTTTTTCATCTCATCTATGGCTCTCTCTATTTCTTCACTATTGATGTCTCTATTGCACATTGTTTTATCTTCCTTACTTACTTTACTCTTAATATTATTCAATAAAAAATCTTTTGCACCCTCTTCCACACCTTGTTTTGAAAATAAGTTGGTATAGAATCTTTTTATTTCCTTTAAAATATTGTCCTTATCTGTCAATCTCTTTCCTTCTCCATTTTTAATACATTTAATTTCTTCCGTTTTCTGTCTGTTTTTTTCCAGTTCAAAAAAGAACTTTGTGCATCGTTCGCCTTCAATCATATATTTCGCTCTACTTCTTATCATAGCTCCCTGGAATTTCTCTTCTTCTATTTTTTTAAGTTCATCTTCTATCTCCATAATTTTATTCGTGTTTTCATTTTTCCCATCACTTTGTTTTAGTTCCTCTTCTAGTTCTTTTCGTAACTTTTCTTCTCTCCCCCTTTCCTGTCTTCTCAGTTTTTTACAAAACAAAATCGAATGTCTTTTAATATCATACTTTAGATTGTCCCACCATATTCCCAAGTTACTTTCATACTTTGTCATGTTCTTTATGCTGTTCACAATTATATTTTCTATTTCCATTTGATAAAAATTGTCTTTTAAGACTTTTGTATTTAAAATCCATACCCCCGGCCCCTTCTCTATTTTATTCAGATCTATATTAAAAACAATAAAGTCATGATCACTAAAATTACATCTTCTGTAGTAAATACTTTTAAAATTCTCCATAAAACTACTTTTTGCCAAAACAATATCAATTCTGCTTTGCTTAATTTCATCTAAAACAATTTGTCTTCTGCTAAACTTTCTAACTTCTTTATTCCTTTCCCTCCATACATCTATTAAATCGAGTTCTTCCATTACCTGTATTAGTTCCTTTCTTCCCCTTTCTGCTCTAAAAACCATATTATCTGCCACATCTTCTTTCTGTAGTGCTATATTAAAATCCCCAGCAACCACAGTTTCCCCCCAAGCCTCGATTAGAACTTTTAATTTCTTAAAAAATTCAACTTTCTCTTTCTCTTCATTCGGTGCATGTATGTTACAAACATTCATTTTCTCATTACCTTCTCCAACACTTATAGTTAGTATTTTTCCTTTTTTATCATTATATATTTCTGTTACTTCCTCAACCATATTCCTTTTAATTAAAAAAGCCACTCCTCTACCTCTTCCCTCACAATTATTAAATAAAACCTCCCCATCCCATCGTTTTCTAAAATCCTCCGCTATCACACTTGTCCAGTTCGTTTCTTGCAATAAAATAATATCATTTTTCTCAGTCTCTCTGATTAACTTCTGTAATTTTTCGGGATTCGCCCCTCCCCTCAAGTTTATTGAAATAAAATTCCACCCCATTAAAATAATAAATGGCAATAAATAATTCAAGCCAACAAAATATTTAAGAAACATAAAACCAACCATTACTATGTACCACCATCATCCTGTAAAACCTCAAATCTCCCTCCAGTTATTTCTATTTGTTTTGCCTTTCTTCTTCTCTCCTGTGCTTGTAATACCTTGTCTATGTTAATACTTGGTTTCAACCTTTTCCTTTTGGTCGTAAAATTGCCCGACTTGTTTGAAATGTCACGTTTAATTTTTCCTTTTCCAACTTCATCCAATGATTCTTCTTTATTTAGTTCCTTGTGTGTCTGGGTCTCCTCCTCCCTCTGCCCCTTCTCCTCCATTGTTTCAGCCTCAATTATTCCAGTTAAAATCCCAATGTCCATGCCTGAGTCCTCGCGCTCTGAGTCTTGTTGTCTGGGGGGCTGAGCACAGGGGGGATCCTCTTCAGGTGTCGGTTCCTGGGAGGGACCCTCATCCCCCGCCTCTGATGCTACCATGTTTATCTCCAACTTGCTTACTTCTCTCTCTCCCTCAGCAGAAGAAACGCATGTACAGTGTATGAATGCACGGCAGCAATCAGGGCATCTGAGAGCGACGCATTCCCGGGCATAGTGACCCTGCTGTAAGCACTCCCTGCACGTAAACTCCGGACACTCCCGCAGCACGTGACCAGGGTTCATGCACAACCGGCAGATCTTCACCTGCCGGTCGTGAATCACCCGGCAGTACCGGGGACCGTCCGGAGTTTCAAATCTAGTGGAATACGGCAGGGAGGCTACATCTTTCGGGAATTTTACTTTAATGAATCTTGTTCCATCTTCAACGGACGTGCCCGGGTAGAAGCGCCGCCTCAATGGGAGGACAGGGTCCACTCTCCACCTCTGCAGCTTTTCCAACACCTCTTCATCTGTTATGAATGGGGGCAGTTGTAGGAAGGAGACCATAACTTCGTTAACTTGTAGTCTTTTAGTCTGAATTAGAACCCCTTTGCATAAGAGACCCCCATCTAAAATTTCACATGCCTCCTCATTTTCCAACGTCGCTTCATATTGTTTATTTTGTGTAGACCGTAGTACCAGTAGCTTCCCCGTACCCACCATCTTCTCGATTTCTTTAATTAAGTCAATTGGTGTTATGTTTTCAATCTCCTCCGTTTCCAAAAGCATTGTCAGTTCTTTCAAATATTTTCTTTGTCTCAGCCCTTTCACATTCTCCATATCTTTTTTTGTTTCTTGCTTGTTTCTCTTTTCTCCATCACGCATGTTATATTCCTTCTTTCTCCTCATGTCCAATCCATTGTTCATTTTATCCGCATCATTATTCTGTCCTTGTACAATCATTTCAGTTGTTTTGTTAATTAATCCATTCATATTATTTCCATCCGCCTCGCTTTCTTTCCCTCCATGCCGAGCTACCTTGTTGAAATCATTGTCTATACTCTTTTTCCTTGTATCCAGTCCGGTTTCATTCATAATTAGCAACTTTTTAAATACCTTGTTTGAATCACAGTCCATTGTCGTTGTCGGTTTTCCATTGTCCAGTTTCACTTCACTACATCCATCAGTTCCTGGGGGCAAATCCACAACACTCTTGCCCGCTTCCACTCCAAACTCGATGCCATGCGGTCTGTCCATTGTTTGTTCAAAAAAGAGAGAACCAAAAAAAGGCTCCCCAGACAGAAACTAAGTCTGCTGGGGACGCAAAAACGAAAATAAATAAATAAATAAATAAATAAAGCACTTAAACTTTTAAATAAACCTTCAAATAAATAAGAAAACCAACAAAGAATGGGGAGAGCCTTCCTCTCCCTACTGCAGCCATCAACTCACAAACACAAACCAGGAAGTGGGCGTGTTCAGGGTAGTATGGCCGTAAGCGAAAGAAGAGGGAGAATTTTCAGTATTTATAATCAATGTTGTAGAAATTGGAGGTCCGATAATCGAGAGAAAGTCTTCTCATAAGTGGATAAAAGAAATAGACAGGAGCCAGCCTCGTTACGGAGGGAGATGTCACTTTATTGATGCGTCAATAAAGATCTCACAGAGCTAGGAACATGACAATGTATTTAAAGCTGGTAGTGACGATTAGGCTTCGATTGAGTACACCCCAAAAGGCGGTCCTGTATCACGTATCAAGTACAGAGCGTCCCGTCCCTTGCACGCTATCTTCAAGGAAACTTAATGTCTGCCAAGAGTATCTTCAAGGATGTCTACCCGACCGTTTCCCACTACTGTAAGCAAGTCTTTCTAAATTTCTACATGTATGCAAGTCTATTCTACATTTGCAAGTGTATTTACCACAACATATCCCCCCTTTTTTTTTTTTTTTTTTTCTCTTCTGTTACCTTATCCCCCCTTTTGGGAGTTCATACTCCCACTTTGAACAGAAATTAAAATCAAAAATGAATACAGAGTAGTGGTAAAGTATTACAAATCATAGACATCAATACACGGACAGAGTTTACGCAAATCGAAAATAAAATAAAATTCTGGCGGTCAGCCTGCTGTGATCATTCTAACTTTCATTGTTCATGTTTCATTTACAAAAACCCCCAACACTCCAAACATCTGACCCATGCACTAACCCCCCCCCTTCATTTATCTTTATCCGTACACACTGGATTATACACGCGGACCGTCGACGGTTGATCGGTACGTGATAAAGGTAAATGAATAAATGAACTGATAAGTGAGTGATAACAAATTTCGGTAACAGTCGTCGATACATTCCAAGATGAGTGCATGACTGGATAGTGATATCCACATTGGCCTTTGGCCTGACCCCCGTGAACAATTTGAAGACCATGCATTGTCGTATTCGTCAACGGGTGTCGTGAAGTCAGATGTTGGAGTGAGTGTTCATCCCAGCAGGCATCACGCTCAGTTTCCATGCAGCCAAAAACCCGGAAGCGACGATGCATCCTGACCATCCCAGACAGCAGCTTGCTCCCCGGCAGTGTGACATACCAACAAAAGAATCACAATCAGAAACCAATATATTTGTTGCTGTTATTCCTAGTGCTATATAGTGTGTTACGTGTTTAACAGTAGTGCTAATTGATATCGTATTCAGTCCAGATCATCATATGTCTCTCTTTCCGCAGATGCTCCATTTTTTATTATAATGTAGACTGACTATCAACGTTGCCAGATAAAATTCAAGGCGTTGAATTTAGTTTAGTCATCTGTTCTTCCTCACTTAGGAATAGGCTTGGATATTTAATCACTAACTGTGCTCATTGAGCTTCTGCCACCCTAGTATTGCCACTACTGTCATTTGTTCTCCAAAAGTCTTAAGCATTCCTCTTTTAAGAATAGGTATGGCACAGAAACACAACAAACACATAATTATTACGACAGTTAGCACAAAAATTTCCCCTTTCGCTAACAGACTACCCCAGTACCCAAATGTAGACGAGAACCAATCAAAAGAGATACTGTTCTTTTCAGTATTTACTGTCACTTCATTGCTCAACTCACGAATTTTTGACAGTGCTTTTGTGAAGCTTCCTGCTTCGGATGTATTTAAAGGTATATAAGTACAGCATTCCTCCTATATCATATGACACACGCCTCCTTTACTGGCTAAGAGAAAATCGCTTTGCTCTCCTACTGCACTAAAGGCCTCGTTAATGTAATTAATAAAACGTCGTTGGTTGTAATAAATGTAATTAATCCATTCTGCGTTCTTTTTCGGAGTTATCCAGATAAATATCGATTCTAATCCAGACTTAATTTCATTCCTAGCTTTAAATTCTTCTGGAATTCCTCTCGGTTGTCCGATGGTATCTAGCTATACACGTCCACCCGGAACATATGCTTTCTTTACTGCGGCCAATTGTCAACAAAAATATTTCATTCAATTACCTTTTCCCCTTTACATTCCTTTCTTTTGTCACTTGCATGTCCCCCTCTTCTCTTTTCCTCAACGCCCACTTTCTTTTCCCCTTTTTACCTTCTTTTACTAACTTTTATCTTTCTGTATTTGTAACTTCCTTACTTGCTCTGCCAACAATCCATTTTCCACATAACTTTCCCTTCTCCTACGCCCTCTAACACATGCCTTTTAGCCCACTAGTTTAATGGGAAATTGACATATAACCATCTCACTTATTTATTTATTTATTTATTTATTTATCTTTTATTTTTCTTTCCAAACCAATTCAATCTACTATCTTAGCCTCACCTATTTAATGTGAAAATGACGTGCATTGATCCACAATGATTCATCTTACTAATTTTTATTCGACTCAATGAATTTTCCCTCCATATTCAATGAAAAGAAAGAATTTACTCACGCTTTTCCACTATTCTCGTACAACAATGCTTTTCATTCCCAAATTACTCCATTCCAATACACTCAATTGGATTTTTCCTCGTCTTCACATTCCTTAACTTTCCCAATTTTGAACTGAGAACCGGAATAGGTTAACTTTTTTCTTTTTGTTATTATCCTATCCTTTCTTGGTGTTATTCTGGCATTAACATAATCTAAAGCACCTAAAATAACCAAACATACTTTTCTAGACTTTTCACTTCTAAATTCATCGTTTTCCAACTGAAAAAATATTTATTTTTCTGGGAACTCCATAGGCTCTCGGACGTTATGTTGCACATCCTTAGCGTCAAAACGATTTCTAAAAAAAACGAACGTTTTCGATTCCTAACGAGACGTGCTATCGGTTCTATCTAAAACAATACATTTTAAACCGTCTACCTCTTTAAAAACGTTTTTCTCGTCTCTTTGAGCACTGTATTGTTCCCTTTTTCCTTTTCCTTCGATATTTTTCTGTTAATCCTTTCAGTTACGTGGGCCGATTAAACGCTGGACAACCATATAGACAAGAAAGATAAGAATACAGGAAAGAATACAAACACTTACAACATTGAACAAACATAAAACATAAAACAAGACAGATGGCCCACAAAATTTAATTTTAATTAGTCAAATTAAGTCAGTGCACATTGAGACCATGCGCCTACACAACTACCGAGTTAGGGTTATGGTTTTCCTCTTCTACACAATTTCCCGAATTTTACGTACTGGCCGTGCACTCATTTTTGGCTGTCGGCGTTGTAACCTCACTCCTCAGTGCTGTCGCCGTGGGTGTAGGTTTTTCTGGACTTTGGTGTGTCGGTACCCTTCTCGCCTGTATCGTCACATTAAGGTTTAGCATATTATCCGTCACTTTAGTCTGTACTGTCGTTAACACATTTGGTTTCTGGTAGTCCATCGGCACTCCGACTGGTTGCACGTCTTTATATTTATTTTAAGTGGAAATCAAAATCCCCACTATAAGATGCCCTATCCATTTTGAGCATTCTATCCCAAAATTCTAACTAGAAGATAAACAATTTATTTTTTAAATCGTCAGTTCTAAATTTCAAATTTTGCTTTTTCACTAAATACAGTCACTGGATCAGTTTAACCATTATCCTTGTCAGAATCATTTACCCTGATTTGAGTGTTTGAGTGTTCTCTTTTGTAGATTGATCACATCCGAGAAAAAATTTGTATGCACTTTTTATTTGCATTTTCTTTTGATTTTCAATGTGTTATCTTGCTGTTGGCCATTCCCCTCGAGGCAGATGACCAGGATAGATTGTTAAATTGTCAATTTAACCCAAGAAAAGACGTTTTTATTGTTATGATTCACTCTTTGTTTTGCCTTTTATAAAAATCATAACCTATATATGATCTCTTCAGTAAGTAAACTTGTTCAAAATAACAGTATTTTGCAAAGAAAGCAGGTAATTCACGCTCAAAGTGAATGATTTTGCCAAAAATGAAAAATACCATCCCAAAATGTTCTCAATGTGGGCGATTTGCTAATGGTGAATGGTTATCTTAATTGATTTTTGTTAATCAATTTGACAAACATTGTAAATTTTGTAATATTACAACATTTCTTCTGTGTAATATTTTTCTATCCGTCCAAATTTCGTAATTTGAATCTCAAAAAACAGTTATATGGAGAGCTTATTCAGAAGACAATTTTTCATCAATTTCGGAAAAAACTAGGTTTTAACTTATTTTTACGGAATGTCTCAACTTCCCCCCTGAGTTAAAACCTAAGTTCACAATCTATGTCTCTCTTTCGTCTGACTCATCCCATAATACTCGGAATTTCAGTAATTCAAAACTTGTCTTCTATCGCAATTGCACTATTTATACACGTCCTTCTACTCAATCAAGGAAGCAAGGTTTAGGGCGCTCTAAGGAGAGGGATGACTGAGTATGGGCGCCAAGAGTGGACTGAGAGTGTGATCCTGGCCACTGTGTTGTGCGGTGCAGAGACGATTCAGTTTTATTAAGACGACAGCAGTGTGCGTGTGTGTGTGTCGTCGTATCGATACTAATAACTAAATGGAGTGGAATGGAACTATGATGACTATAACATGAAACCAAACGAGACGTCACGCTCTATGTTTGTTCTTTAGTGTGGCCCCCGAGTTAAAATGAGTTTGACACCCCTGTTTTTTTTTAAGTACTAGTAGACATTAATTATCTTAGTTTAATTAATTTCCATTCATTTCCCATGCAGTTATATTTTTAAATCACCATGATATGTCTCGAAATCCATTAATCCGGTATTTTTAATTCATTTAATCCTTTCCAGGATTGATCAATCTTTTTCTCATTGTCTTCTAAAAAAAAATGCTGTTTTCCATAACATGAGCATCACCTAGAGGCAGTGGATATGACACAATAATTAGAAGAAAATAGTGCTTCTTTGGGCACTGTGACTCTCCTTATTTATCCTGTTCAGCACTTTTATTTTGGTTGCACTCCACAGTGCAAAGACATCTTGGGGTCAATTTATACACACTGTCCCTTTAAAAGATTTCGAGTGCATGTTTCCTATGAAACCATATTCTAAAAATTATATTTTACACATTTTCGTCATATCTCACATTTTTCTTTTTTCCTGTAATATTTTTGATTTTGGTACTTTCGAGCTTCCATACCTCAGGGCCAGTGAGCCCTTCATGAGGTAAAATGTACTTGTACTTTCCAAATCCTCAACCGTTTTGGCATGTTATACAGTAGTGTCACACTTAACCGGGCCGCTGTCTCTAGGATGCGTCATGGTCTGCAACTGCAGCGTCGCTGTCGGGATCCCCGGCTGCACTTCTGGACCCGCAATTTCCATTCGCCGCTGCGATTTCTCGAGCTCTGCTCCTAGTAACAACCGTATCAGACAATTTATTATCACACACAGCTTTGTCATCCACATCTTGTTTTCCTAATTTAACGTTACTGCCCTGTTGATCTTGCTTGGTCTCGTTGACGGTGGCAGCGTGAGCCGTGGTACAGTGGTTCAGATGGTACCATTTTGAGCTGCCCTTGACCTGGACTGCGGCCAGCGTTGCCCTCACGACGGTGTACGGTCCCTCACGCCTCGGATGGTTCCACTTTCGTTGAAACTTTGATGTAGACGAGATCCCCTGGGACGTCTTCTCAAATGGTTGTTCGACCCTGGACCCTTGTCTCTTAACCAGCCAGTAGATGACAGCCGTCAATTGTCTCATACAGTCTCTCAGTTCAGTTTGTAGTTGCTCAAGTGGCGGCCCCTTATAGGGACCTCCCAGATGCGGCGCTGGTCTGCCTGTTAGCATTTCATGCGGTGTTAAATGCGTGATCCAATGAGTTTGCATGCGATAACTCATCAGCGCTAACTGTAGCGCATCCCCTCAGTCGAGCCTAGTACTCACAAAGATCTTGTTTATCTTTGATTTTAATATTCCATTTACTCTTTTCCACCATCCCTTGACTTTGTTGATAAACCTCACCGAACCGTTGTTTAATGTGTAGTTTTTGTAAGATGCCCTTCACGACCTTTTGAACAAATGTTATCCGAGCTTATTTCTGACGGTATGCCAAATCGCGGAATAACTTCTCTAATCAAAAACCTAATTACTGTTCCCGCACCTAGATCTTTTGATGGCACTGCTCCTATTATTCCTATTACTCCTATTATTATTATTCTCTCCGTCTACCGTGGCCTGTAAATACGGAGACCAGTAACCTTGTTTTTTCAGCTATTTCACACCCCCCCTTGCATAATATTTTTAAATTGTGCACTTGTATCTGATATAAAGTCAAAGGTATTCCCCTGTTACCTATTCCCCTTAATAATCCTCCTGATGCTCCTGCATCTGGAGACACATCACCGTTTTCCTGGAAAGCAGATTCAAAATACAATTTTAGCAGTATTTCTGTGTTAAAAATAAAATAATTCACAATCCAAACGTATCAATATTCCTCAGATTTGTAAACACTACGTCAATCAACAAGATTCTAGCGTGATTCAATGCAGACTCGTGTTGTTCGTTATCACCGCCTCGTCGACGGCCTTGGCCGTCTGGCTCAGTCCATCGTGACGTTCCACTCGCAATCCGCTGCAGGAATGTGCCATGAGCTTTATCAGTGCCACACTGACCTTGGTGCCCAGTTGTCTACCTCTTTCTCCTCGAAACTGGCTGCAATCAGTTCAGATTGCCACCTGCTCACTGTTTGAGGACAGCCTGGATGTGCTCCAGTGTCCCCACGACCCTGCTGTAGACAAGCTGCGCAGACAACGGATGAGTGAACGTCTTTGTTTGTTCTTTGCTTGTTTTCCTGTCCATCTTCAGCCTTTTTCAACAGTGCGTCTGACTTCTGAATCCTGTTAAATCGGTCATGTTTACAAACTCGGATGTTTAGTCTAGGTTAAATGACCATGAAGACATCACCTTAGCAATTAAATTCTTAAATTTTTCATGGTCTTCCTCAAGATCGAGTAATCTGCTCCTCATTGTCTTTTGAAAATGCTTGCCAAATTGTTTCCTCAATTTACCCAAACTATACTTATCACGTTCATCGGAACAAGATCTCACAAATCAAAAGGCCACACGCAAACGGAGCACTTGACGAATTAAGTAATCCCTCCACTTTTTTTTTTGTTTTTCGATACAGTAAAGGAGCGAAAGACGGGGGAAAGACGGGGGTGGGGCGGGAATACACATGGTTGAGCTCAACTCACACAGAGCGAAAGACGGGGGAAAGACGGGGGTGGGGTGGGGGTGAGCTTTGGGTGCGAGAACAACCCACAAAAAGCAAGACACTTTAACGCACATACAAGACCGTAAAATGTAGAATAAGCAGTCACTCCATCAATCATCCATGCTTCCTTAACTCCTCTCCCAACGCCAAACAACACAAAAAACAAAAAAAGACAAAAAGAAACACAGGCTCTCCTAGCCCTTAAACAGTTAAGTATAAATCACCCGCGCACACTCACTCAGGCGGGCGGGGGAGAAACCGAACCGAACAGAACACACATCCACATACAGAGAGACACACGCACAATTAACGCCAGCTGGCACACACACCAACATTCCCGAATGAGACATCTCCCAGACTGAAAACATGTCAGCAATTCTCACACATTCTGTGTATCGCTTGTTTCTATGCGGATATATCTTAATAATACAACATCTGATTACTGCTCATTTTTCTAACGCCGGTATAACCTTTTAGATTGTAGAAAATGGCGAGGTTCCATGCACCACACTTTTTCCTAAGTGCAAGGTTACATATCCCTCCCAAACCATCAATCGACTAGGGAGACACATAAAACATGCCCCGTATTAACCACACATAGATCGTCTACTCCCGAACTGTCACTTCAGCAAATGATGACGTCTCATCACCGTTTCCATACAGATCACAAGACAATTATAAATCTACAAATACCGACGCCGCTGCACCATTTTATCCAGGTAAAATTAGCCTTTTTCCTTTTTCAAGCAGCCTACGTCCCAAAACAAACAGGATTCTTTGAGCACCGAACTCCCGGGACAAAACAAAAAAAAATAAATCTCAACTCAGTTTACATATCTCATCCGTCCGAACTTGGGCCTGATTATAGACGGAAAATTCCACGTGCACGCATTTTCATAATTTAGCTCCGACGTCACAGGCTCCTGTCCTCCCACGAATCTCGACAAGCAAACCGAAGTAAGGAGAGAAAAAAAAAAATCTTCCTTACCTCAACCGCTCATTCGAGACCGTTCCACTGAGAAGTCTTTTCCCTTTTCTTTTTTACTTAATTAGTGCCAGTCCACGTTGCGGCGCCAAATGTTGTAGAAATTGGAGGTCCGATAATCGAGAGAAAGTCTTCTCATAAGTGGATAAAAGAAATAGACAGGAGCCAGCTTCGTTATGGAGGGAGATGTCACTTTATTGATGCGTCAATAAAGATCTCACAGAGCTAGGAACATGACAACACCGCGGAAGTTGCAACGCCACTGTTTGCCAAGAGGGGTAGCCATTTATAAAACAACAGGGGTTTAATATGTGTGTAATTCTTCATTTATTTGTTTTGCAAACAGGTTGTGAAAGAATGCAAATCCGTCCAAAAGGGGCTGCTCCGAGGCCAGAAAAAATACCAAAAACTTTGCTGGAAGTAAAAAGCTTACAGCACCTGGTATTCCCAGGCGGTCTCCCATCCAAGTACTAACCAGGCCTGACCCTGCTTAGCTTCCGAGATCGGGCATGTTCAGGGTAGTATGGCCGTAAGCGAAAGAAGAGGGTGAATTTTCAGTATTTATAATCAAGGCTCCTGTCCTCCCACGAATCTCGACAAGCAAACCGAAGTAAGGAGAGAAAAAAAAAAATCTTCCTTACCTCAACCGCTCATTCGAGACCGTTCCACTGAGAAGTCTTTTCCCTTTTCTTTTTTACTTAATTAGTGCCAGTCCACGTTGCGGCGCCAAATGTTGTAGAAATTGGAGGTCCGATAATCGAGAGAAAGTCTTCTCATAAGTGGATAAAAGAAATAGACAGGAGCCAGCTTCGTTATGGAGGGAGATGTCACTTTATTGATGCGTCAATAAAGATCTCACAGAGCTAGGAACATGACAACACCGCGGAAGTTGCAACGCCACTGTTTGCCAAGAGGGGTAGCCATTTATAAAACAACAGGGGTTTAATATGTGTGTAATTCTTCATTTATTTGTTTTGCAAACAGGTTGTGAAAGAATGCAAATCCGTCCAAAAGGGGCTGCTCCGAGGCCAGAAAAAATACCAAAAACTTTGCTGGAAGTAAAAAGCTTACAGCACCTGGTATTCCCAGGCGGTCTCCCATCCAAGTACTAACCAGGCCTGACCCTGCTTAGCTTCCGAGATCGGGCATGTTCAGGGTAGTATGGCCGTAAGCGAAAGAAGAGGGTGAATTTTCAGTATTTATAATCAAGGCTCCTGTCCTCCCACGAATCTCGACAAGCAAACCGAAGTAAGGAGAGAAAAAAAAAAATCTTCCTTACCTCAACCGCTCATTCGAGACCGTTCCACTGAGAAGTCTTTTCCCTTTTCTTTTTTACTTAATTAGTGCCAGTCCACGTTGCGGCGCCAAATGTTGTAGAAATTGGAGGTCCGATAATCGAGAGAAAGTCTTCTCATAAGTGGATAAAAGAAATAGACAGGAGCCAGCTTCGTTATGGAGGGAGATGTCACTTTATTGATGCGTCAATAAAGATCTCACAGAGCTAGGAACATGACAATGTATTCAAAGCTGGTAGTGACGATTAGGCTTCGATTGAGTACACCCCAAAAGGCGGTCCTGTATCACGTATCAAGTACAGAGCGTCCCGTCCCTTGCACGCTATCTTCAAGGAAACTTAATGTCTGCCAAGAGTATCTTCAAGGATGTCTACCCGACCGTTTCCCACTACTGTAAGCAAGTCTTTCTAAATTTCTACATGTATGCAAGTCTATTCTACATTTGCAAGTGTATTTACCACAACATCAACACCGCGGAATTTGCAACGCCACTGTGTGCCAAGAGGGGTAGCCATTTATAAAACAACAGGGGTTTAATATGTGCGTATTTCTTCATTTATTTGTTTTGCAAACAGGTTGTGAAAGAATGCAAATCCGTCCAAAAGGGGATGCTCCGAGGCCAGAAAAAATACCAAAAACTTTGCTGGAAGTAAAAAGCTTACAGCACCTGGTATTCCCAGGCGGTCTCCCATCCAAGTACTAACCAGGCCCGACCCTGCTTAGCTTCCGAGATCGGACGAGATCGGGCGTGTTCAGGGTAGTATGGCCGTAAGCGAAAGAAGACGGAGAATTTTCAGTATTTATAATCAACACCGCGGAAATTGCAACGCCACTGTTTGCCAAGAGGGGTAGCCATTTATAAAACAACAGGGGTTTAATATGTGTGTAATTCTTCATTTATTTGTTTTGCAAACAGGTTGTGAAAGAATGCAAATCCGTCCAAAAGGGGCTGCTCCGAGGCCAGAAAAAATACCAAAAACTTTGCTGGAAGTAAAAAGCTTACAGCACCTGGTATTCCCAGGCGGTCTCACATCCAAGTACTAACCAGGCCCGACCCTGCTTAGCTTCCGAGATCGGACGAGATTTTTTTTTTTTTTTTTTTGACTTTTATTGATAGAGCTTATCCAAAAACAATTTTACAATCCATAATTTACATCATTTTGCTCAGTACATCTTCATAGCTTTCAAAAACACAAAACGTGGTCATCTAACACTCGTACAACAACATTCGTGCATTAATGTTAAAACAAATTATGTGTAAATTCAGAGCACACTGTGTCGCATAATTCATAAAGTACTTTTTGTGCAGTGACCATAAACAACTTGTAAAATACATCTTCAAAGATTGTAATAGAGCTAAAACACAAACAGGCACGTCGATTACATCACATCTGGTAAACTTATTCTTACACCCTCCCAAGTTATTTGCACAAAAGGATTAGTAAGAACAAATATTTTGTTAAAAACCTCTAAACTTCCGTTATTATTAAAATAGACATACAGTGCTTCCATTATTCTTTTCAATTTGCTTTCAAACAGTTTGCATATATCCAGTTTCCGTCCTTTATTCTTCAAAACCGTTCTTCTTACCCACACTGTATGCCTAGCCACTGACAAAACTATATTGAGTGCCTGGTTATTTTTTCCTTTTTTACCTTGTATCATCCCAAATAAAAACATCTTCTCCCAATTTTCATCAACATACTGCTCATTCTGTCCAAAACCTTTCGTCATTTCCTTAAGCACTGCGGTCAGTTTTTTCAGTTCTTCACAGTTAAAGAACATATGCTTTAAGCCCTCTTTCTCCTTCTTGCATATTTTGCATGTTTCATCCCTCGCAAGTCCCATCTTAAAAAGTCTCATTTCATTAAAAACACAGTTGTGGGCTAAAAGGAAATCAAAATTTTCTAACGAAGGGCATTTCAAACCAGTTCTGATGTTTCTCCACACATCTTTTGTGTTAAAATCTACAAACATCTTTTCCCAATAAGAATTTGCTCTCGGTTGTATAAAAGCCATTCCTCTAAAAACAGAATAGAAATCTTTTAAAACAAGAGCACTAAAAGGTGTCCCTGTGTCCTTCATCTCTATTCTCATTGGACCTTCCTCTTGTTTCTTTTCATTTCTTTCTATAATTGTCCACCATTCTTTAGGAACTGCTTTTTTTATTGTCATGTACTCATTCCTGATTTTTTCTTCATTACATTCGTCTACTGTTGCACCAATCTCGTCAATGAAAGCCTGAAATGGCAAGAATCCCGGTCTGACCTCGTACAAAAGATCTCTGATTTTTCGGAATCCTGCGTCAAACCAGTGCTTGTAAAAGTTCCCTCCTCCAATTCGTAAATTCGGATTTAAGAACAAGGGTTGATTTAAAATTTCTTCCTTTCCCTCCGGTTTAAAAACTACATGTCCTATAAAATCACTCCAAGCCCTTAAAACTTCCCTATAAAAGTCTGGGATGCCGTTTGTCATATATTCTTTTGTTTTCATCCACAAGGCTGAAGGCCCCATTTTAAAAGTTTTGTCTAAAAAGTATTCCAGAATTCGTGTCGATTCTTTGTCTCCCTCCCTCATGAAATTTTTAACAGTTTTTATTCTTAAAGCCTTCAGTCTTATGGATGGATCGAGCAATCCCAGACCGCCCTCCTCCACCCTTCCAATCAGAGTCTCATAGGCTATTTTAGCTGGCTTACCATCCCAAATAAAATCAGTCACATACTGCTTCAGAGTTTTAACTGTGGGTAATGGCAAACACACTGATCCAAGGACACTCCATATTTTGGATAAAAACAGTGTATTAACAACTAAAATTTTTCCCTTCAGAGTAAGACTTCTCCTTTTCCAAAAAGCCAATCTATTTCTTATTTTCCCGATTGTCTCCTCCCACATCAGTTTCGTAATTTCTTTTTCATTTGGCCCTATTCTCACCCCCAGAATTTTAAGGTTATCTTTTACTTCTTTAAAAGGCAGTGTCCTTGACAAGGCGGTTTGCTTTCCTAATTTTAAAATCTCAGTTTTGCCAACATTCATCCGAGCTCCTGAACCCCGGCTGTATATTTCTATGGCATCCAACGCTTTAAAAATGCTGTGCTCATCTTTTAAAATTAGGGTTGCGTCATCTGCATATTGATAAATTTTGGTTTCTGTGTTAAAATTCTTAAAACCTTCAATCTTTACCCCTTTTATTCCATTGTCAGCATTGATCGCAAGTCCTAAAGGTTCTGCAACCAAAGAATAAAGTATTGCTGACAGTGGACAGCCCTGTCTTATTGACCTGGTTAAAGGAATAAAATCTGTTAAAAAACCATTGCATTTGACACAACTCTTGGCATCAGCGTAGAGACATCTCAGACACCGGATTATGTTTTCTCCAAAATCAAATCTTTCTAAAACCGCAAATAGAAAATCGTGCTCTACCCTATCAAACGCTTTTTCTAAGTCTGCATTAATTAAAAAGCCACTGACTCCTGCCTTCTCCATGTACCAGACTTTGTCCCTCACACCATTAACTGTGTCTGAGATGTCTCTGCCTATTACCGCATAAGCCTGGTTAGTTTGGATGACTGTTGGTAAGACCCGCTTCAGTCTGTTTGCCATTATCTTCGCCAAAATCTTGTAGTCACAATTTAAAAGGCTTATGGGTCTAAAATTCTGCAGCTCTTCCCTGTCCCCTTTCTTTTTATATATAATTTTAATTAAACCTCTTGACATCCTTGAGCTGAGAGCCCCTCCTTTCCACACTTCTTCATACATTTGTCTTAAAACAGGAACAAGAGAACCTTTAAAAACCTTGTAAAATTCACATGGTAAGCCATCCAGACCAGGACTCCTGCCGTTTTTCATCTCATCTATGGCTCTCTCTATTTCTTCACTATTGATGTCTCTATTGCACATTGTTTTATCTTCCTTACTTACTTTACTCTTAATATTATTCAATAAAAAATCTTTTGCACCCTCTTCCACACCTTGTTTTGAAAATAAGTTGGTATAGTATCTTTTTATTTCCTTTAAAATATTGTCCTTATCTGTCAATCTCTTTCCTTCTCCATTTTTAATACATTTAATTTCTTCCGTTTTCTGTCTGTTTTTTTCTAGTTCAAAAAAGAACTTTGTGCATCGTTCGCCTTCAATCATATATTTCGCTCTACTTCTTATCATAGCTCCCTGGAATTTCTCTTCTTCTATTTTTTTAAGTTCATCTTCTATCTCCATAATTTTATTCGTGTTTTCATTTTTCCCATCACTTTGTTTTAGTTCCTCTTCTAGTTCTTTTCGTAACTTTTCTTCTCTCCCCCTTTCCTGTCTTCTCAGTTTTTTACAAAACAAAATCGAATGTCTTTTAATATCATACTTTAGATTGTCCCACCATATTCCCAAGTTACTTTCATACTTTGTCATGTTCTTTATGCTGTTCACAATTATATTTTCTATTTCCATTTGATAAAAATTGTCTTTTAAGACTTTTGTATTTAAAATCCATACCCCCGGCCCCTTCTCTATTTTATTCAGATCTATATTAAAAACAATAAAGTCATGATCACTAAAATTACATCTTCTGTAGTAAATACTTTTAAAATTCTCCATAAAACTACTTTTTGCCAAAACAATATCAATTCTGCTTTGCTTAATTTCATCTAAAACAATTTGTCTTCTGCTAAACTTTCTAACTCCTTTATTCCTTTCTCTCCATACATCTATTAAATCGAGTTCTTCCATTACCTGTATTAGTTCCTTTCTTCCCCTTTCTGCTCTAAAAACTATATTATCTGCCACATCTTCTTTCTGTAGTGCTATATTAAAATCCCCAGCAACCACAGTTTCCCCCCAAGCCTCGATTAGAACTTTTAATTTCATAAAAAATTCAACTTTCTCTTTCTCTTCATTCGGTGCATGTATGTTACAAACATTCATTTTCTCATTACCTTCTCCAACACTTATAGTTAGTATTTTTCCTTTTTTATCATTATATATTTCTGTTACTTCCTCAACCATATTCCTTTTAATTAAAAAAGCCACTCCTCTACCTCTTCCCTCACAATTATTAAATAAAACCTCCCCATCCCATCGTTTTCTAAAATCCTCCGCTATCACACTTGTCCAGTTCGTTTCTTGCAATAAAATAATATCATTTTTCTCAGTCTCTCTGATTAACTTCTGTAATTTTTCGGGATTCGCCCCTCCCCTCATGTTTATTGAAATAAAATTCCACCCCATTAAAATAATAAATGGCAATAAATAATTCAAGCCAACAAAATATTTAAGAAACATAAAACCAACCATTACTATGTACCACCATCATCCTGTAAAACCTCAAATCTCCCTCCAGTTATTTCTATTTGTTTTGCCTTTCTTCTTCTCTCCTGTGCTTGTAATACCTTGTCTATGTTAATACTTGGTTTCAACCTTTTCCTTTTGGTCGTAAAATTGCCCCACTTGTTTGAAATGTCACGGTTAATTTTTCCTTTTCCAACTTCATCCAATGATTCTTCTTTATTTAGTTCCTTGTGTGTCTGGGTCTCCTCCTCCCTCTGCCCCTTCTCCCCCATTGTTTCAGCCCCAATTATTCCAGTTAAAATCCCAATGTCCATGCCTGAGTCCTCGCGCTCTGAGTCTTGTTGTCTGGGGGGCTGAGCACAGGGGGGATCCTCTTCAGGTGTCGGTTCCTGGGAGGGACCCTCATCCCCCGCCTCTGATGCCACCATGTTTATCTCCAACTTGCTTACTTCTCCCTCTCCCTCAGCAGAAGAAACGCATGTACAGTGTATGAATGCACGGCAGCAATCAGGGCATCTGAGAGCGACGCATTCCCGGGCATAGTGACCCTGCTGTAAGCACTCCCTGCACGTAAACTCCGGACACTCCCGCAGCACGTGACCAGGGTTCATGCACAACCGGCAGATCTTCACCTGCCGGTCGTGAATCACCCGGCAGTACCGGGGACCGTTCGGAGTTTCAAATCTAGTGGAATACGGCAGAGAGGCTACATCTTTCGGGAATTTTACTTTAATGAATCTTGTTCCATCTTCAACGGACGTGCCCGGGTAGAAGCGCCGCCTCAATGGGAGGACAGGGTCCACTCTCCACCTCTGCAGCTTTTCCAACACCTCTTCATCTGTTATGAATGGGGGCAGTTGTAGGAAGGAGACCATAACTTCGTTAACTTGTAGTCTTTTAGTCTGAATTAGAACCCCTTTGCATAAGAGACCCCCATCTAAAATTTCACATGCCTCCTCATTTTCCAACGTCGCTTCATATTGTTTATTTTGTGTAGACCGTAGTACCAGTAGCTTCCCCGTACCCACCATCTTCTCGATTTCTTTAATTAAGTCAATTGGTGTTATGTTTTCAATCTCCTCTGTTTCCAAAAGCATTGTCAGTTCTTCCAAATATTTTCTTTGTCTTAGCCCTTTCACATTCTCCATATCTTTTTTTGTTTCTTGCTTATTTCTCTTTTCTCCATCACGCATGTTATATTCCTTCTTTCTCCTCATGTCCAATCCATTGTTCATTTTATCCGCATCATTATTCTGTCCTTGTACAATCATTTCAGTTGTTTTGTTAATTAATCCATTCATATTATTTCCATCCGCCTCACTTTCTTTCCCTCCATGCCGAGCTACCTTGTTGAAATCATTGTCTATACTCTTTTTCCTTGTATCCAGTCCGGTTTCATTCATAATTAGCAACTTTTTAAATACCTTGTTTGAATCAC
>NC_142349.1:53258949-53348949 GCF_059441175.1 Urocampus carinirostris | reverse complement strand
GGGTAGCCAATTATAAAACAACAGGGGTTTAATATGGGCGTAATTCTTCATTTATTTGTTTTGCAAACCGGTTGTGAAAGAATGCTGTATCCGTCCAAAAGGGGCTGCTCCGAGGCCAGAAAAACTACTAAAAAGTTTGCTGGAAGTAAAAAGCTTACAGCACCTGGTATTCCCAGGCGGTCTCCCATCCAAGTACTAACCAGGCCCGACCCTGCTTAGCTTCCGAGATCGGACGAGATCGGGCGTGTTCAGGGTAGTATGGCCGTAAGCGAAAGTAGACGGAGAATTTTTAGTATTTATAATCAACACCGCGGAAGTTGCAGCGCCACTGTTTGCCAAGAGGGGTAGCCAATTATAAAACAACAGGGGTTTAATATGTGTGTAATTCTTCATTTATATGTTTTGCAAACCGGTTGTGAAAGAATGCAAATCCGTCCAAAAGGGGCTGCTCCGAGGCCAGAAAAAATACCAAAAAGTTTGCTGGAAGTAAAAAGCTTACAGCACCTGGTATTCCCAGGCGGTCTCCCATCCAAGTACTAACCAGGCCCGACTGCTTAGCTTCCGAGATCGGACGAGATCGGGCGTGTTCAGGGTAGTATGGCCGTAAGCGAAAGAAGAGGGTGAATTTTTAGTATTTATAATCAACACCGCGGAAGTTGCAACGCCACTGTTTGCCAAGAGGGGTAGCCATTTATAGAACAACAGGGGTTTATTAATAATAATAATAATAATAATAATATGTGTAATTCTTCATTTATTTGTTTTGCAAACAGGTTGTGAAAGAATGCAAATCCGTCCAAAAGGGGCTGCTCCGAGGCCAGAAAAAATACCAAAAAGTTTGCTGGAAGTAAAAAGCTTACAGCACCTGGTATTCCCAGGCGGTCTCCCATCCAAGTACTAACCAGGCCCGACCCTGCTTAGCTACCGAGATCGGACGAGATCGGGCGTGTTCAGGGTAGTATGGCCGTAAGCGAAAGAAGAAGGTGGATTTTCAGTATTTATAATCAACACCGCGGAAGTTGCAACTCCACTGTGTGCCAAGAGGGGTAGCAAATTATAAAACAACAGTGGTTTAATATGTGTGTAATTCTTCATTTATTTGTTTTGCAAAAAGGTTGTGAAAGAATGCAAATCCGTCCAAAAGGGGCTGCTCCGAGGCCAGAAAAAATACCAAAAAGTTTGCTGGAAGTAAAAAGCTTACAGCACCTGGTATCCCCAGGCGGTCTCCCATCCAAGTACTAACCAGGCCCGACTCTGCTTAGCTTCCGAGATCGGACGAGATCGGGCGTGTTCAGGGTAGTATGGCCGTAAGCGAAAGAAGAGGGTGAATTTTCAGTATTTATAATCAACACCGCGGAAGTTGCAACTCCACTGTTTGCCAAGAGGGGTAGCCATTTATAGAACAGCAGGGGTTTAATATGTGCGTAATTCTTCATTTATTTGTTTTGCAAACAGGTTGTGAAAGAATGCAAATCCGTCCAAAAGGGGCTGCTCCGAGGCCAGAAAAAATACCAAAAAGTTTGCTGGAAGTAAAAAGCTTACAGCACCTGGTATCCCCAGGCGGTCTCCCATCCAAGTACTAACCAGGCCCGACCCTGCTTAGCTTCCGAGATCGGACGAGATCGGGCGTGTTCAGGGTAGTATGGCCGTAAGCGAGAGAAGGGGGTGAATTTTCAGTATTTATAATCAACACCGCGGAAGTTGCAACCCCACTGTTTGCCAAGAGGGGTAGCAAATTATAAAACAACAATGGTTTAATATGTTCGTATTTCTTCATTTATTTGTTTTGCAAAAAGGTTGTGAAAGAATGCAAATCCGTCCAAAAGGGGCTGCTCCGAGGCCAGAAAAAATACCAAAAAGTTTGCTGGAAGTAAAACGCTTACAGCACCGGGTATTCCCAGGCGGTCTCCCATCCAAGTACTAACCAGGCCCGACCCTGCTTAGCTTCCGAGATCGGGCGTGTTCAGGGTAGTATGGCCGTAAGCGAAAGAAGAGGGTGAATTTTCAGTATTTATAATCAACACCGCGGAAGTTGCAACTCCACTGTTTGCCAAGAGGGGTAGCCATTTATAGAACAACAGGGGTTTAATATGTGTAATTCTTCATTTATTTGTTTTGCAAACAGGTTGTGAAAGAATGCAAATCCGTCCAAAAGGGGCTGCTCCGAGGCCAGAAAAAATACCAAAAAGCTTGCTGGAAGTAAAAAGCTTACAGCACCTGGTATTCCCAGGCGGTCTCCCATCCAAGTACTAACCAGGCCCGACCCTGCTTAGCTTCCGAGATCGGACGAGATCGGGCGTTTTCAGGGTAGTATGGCCGTAAGCGAAAGAAGAGGGTGAATTTTCAGTATTTATAATCAACACCGCGGAAGTTGCAACTCCACTGTTTGCCAAGAGGGGTAGCCATTTATAGAACAACAGGGGTTTAATATGTGTAATTCTTCATTTATTTGTTTTGCAAACAGGTTGTGAAAGAATGCAAATCCGTCCAAAAGGGGCTGCTCCGAGGCCAGAAAAAATACCAAAAAGTTTGCTGGAAGTAAAAAGCTTACAGCACCTGGTATTCCCAGGCGGTCTCCCATCCAAGTACTAACCAGGCCCGACCCTGCTTAGCTTCCGAGATCGGACGAGATCGGGAGTGTTCAGGGTAGTATGGCCGTAAGCGAAAGAATAAGGAGAATTTTCAGTATTTATAATCACACCACGGAAGTTGCAACGCCACTGTGTGCCAAGAGGGGTAGCCATTTATAAAACAATAGGGGTTTAATATGTGTGTAATTCTTCATTTATTTGTTTTGCAAAAAGGTTGTGAAAGAATGCAAATCCGTCCAAAAGGGGCTGCTCCGAGGCCAGAAAAAATACCAAAAAGCTTGCTGGAAGTAAAAAGCTTACAGCACCTGGTATTCCCAGGCGGTCTCCCATCCAAGTACTAACCAGGCCCGACCCTGCTTAGCTTCCGAGATCGGGCGTGTTCAGGGTAGTATGGCCGTAAGCGAAAGAAGAGGGTGAATTTTCAGTATTTATAATCAACACCGTGGAAGTTGCAACTCCACTGTTTGCCAAGAGGGGTAGCCATTTATAAAACAACAGGGGTTTAATATGTGTGTAATTCTTCATTTATTTGTTTTGCAAACAGGTTGTGAAAGAATGCAAATCCGTCCAAAAGGGGCTGCTCCGAGGCCAGAAAAAATACCAAAAAGCTTGCTGGAAGTAAAAAGCTTACAGCACCTGGTATTCCCAGGCGGTCTCCCATCCAAGTACTAACCAGGCCCGACCCTGCTTAGCTTCCGAGATCGGACGAGATCGGGCGTTTTCAGGGTAGTATGGCCGTAAGCGAAAGAAGAGGGTGAATTTTCAGTATTTATAATCAACACCGCGGAAGTTGCAACTCCACTGTTTGCCAAGAGGGGTAGCCATTTATAGAACAACAGGGGTTTAATATGTGTAATTCTTCATTTATTTGTTTTGCAAACAGGTTGTGAAAGAATGCAAATCCGTCCAAAAGGGGCTGCTCCGAGGCCAGAAAAAATACCAAAAAGTTTGCTGGAAGTAAAAAGCTTACAGCACCTGGTATTCCCAGGCGGTCTCCCATCCAAGTACTAACCAGGCCCGACCCTGCTTAGCTTCCGAGATCGGACGAGATCGGGAGTGTTCAGGGTAGTATGGCCGTAAGCGAAAGAATAAGGAGAATTTTCAGTATTTATAATCACACCACGGAAGTTGCAACGCCACTGTGTGCCAAGAGGGGTAGCCATTTATAAAACAATAGGGGTTTAATATGTGTGTAATTCTTCATTTATTTGTTTTGCAAAAAGGTTGTGAAAGAATGCAAATCCGTCCAAAAGGGGCTGCTCCGAGGCCAGAAAAAATACCAAAAAGCTTGCTGGAAGTAAAAAGCTTACAGCACCTGGTATTCCCAGGCGGTCTCCCATCCAAGTACTAACCGGGCCCGACCCTGCTTAGCTTCCGAGATCGGACGAGATCGGGCGTGTTCAGGGTAGTATGGCCGTAAGCGAAAGAAGAGGGTGAATTTTCAGTATTTATAATCAACACCGCGGAAGTTGCAACTCCACTGTTTGCCAAGAGGGGTAGCAATTTATAGAACAACAGGGGTTTAATATGTGCGTAATTCTTCATTTATTTGTTTTGCAAACAGGTTGTGAAAGAATGCAAATCCGTCCAAAAGGGGCTGCTCCGAGGCCAGAAAAAATACCAAAAAGTTTGCTGGAAGTAAAAAGCTTACAGCACCTGGTATTCCCAGGCGGTCTCCCATCCAAGTACTAACCAGGCCCGACCCTGCTTAGCTTCCGAGATCAGACGAGATCGGGCGTGTTCAGGGTAGTATGGCCGTAAGCGAGAGAAGGGGGTGAATTTTCAGTATTTATAATCAACACCGCGGAAGTTGCAACTCCACTGTTTGCCAAGAGGGGTAGCCATTTATAGAACAACAGGGGTTTAATATGTGTAATTCTTCATTTATTTGTTTTGCAAACAGGTTGTGAAAGAATGCAAATCCGTCCAAAAGGGGCTGCTCCGAGGCCAGAAAAAATACCAAAAAGTTTGCTGGAAGTAAAAAGCTTACAGCACCTGGTATTCCCAGGCGGTCTCCCATCCAAGTACTAACCAGGCCCGACCCTGCTTAGCTTCCGAGATCGGACGAGATCGGGCGTGTTCAGGGTAGTATGGCCGTAAGCGAAAAAAGAGGGTGAATTTTTAGTATTTATTATCAACACTGCGAAAGTTGCAACGCCACTGTTTGCCAAGAGGGGTAGCCATTTATAAAACAACAGGGGTTTAATATGTGCGTAATTCTTCATTTATTTGTTTTGCAAACAGGTTGTGAAAGAATGCAAATCCGTCCAAAAGGGGCTGCTCCGAGGCCAGAAAAAATACCAAAAAGTTTGCTGGAAGTAAAAAGCTTACAGCACCTGGTATTCCCAGGCGGTCTCCCATCCAAGTACTAACCAGGCCCGACCCTGCTTAGCTTCCGAGATCGGGCGTGTTCAGGGTAGTATGGCCGTAAGCGAAAGAAGAGGGTGAATTTTCAGTATTTATAATCAACACCGTGGAAGTTGCAACTCCACTGTTTGCCAAGAGGGGTAGCCATTTATAAAACAACAGGGGTTTAATATGTGTGTAATTCTTCATTTATTTGTTTTGCAAACAGGTTGTGAAAGAATGCAAATCCGTCCAAAAGGGGCTGCTCCGAGGCCAGAAAAAATACCAAAAAGCTTGCTGGAAGTAAAAAGCTTACAGCACCTGGTATTCCCAGGCGGTCTCCCATCCAAGTACTAACCGGGCCCGACCCTGCTTAGCTTCCGAGATCGGACGAGATCGGGCGTTTTCAGGGTAGTATGGCCGTAAGCGAAAGAAGAGGGTGAATTTTCAGTATTTATAATCAACACCGCGGAAGTTGCAACTCCACTGTTTGCCAAGAGGGGTAGCCATTTATAGAACAACAGGGGTTTAATATGTGTAATTCTTCATTTATTTGTTTTGCAAACAGGTTGTGAAAGAATGCAAATCCGTCCAAAAGGGGCTGCTCCGAGGCCAGAAAAAATACCAAAAAGTTTGCTGGAAGTAAAAAGCTTACAGCACCTGGTATTCCCAGGCGGTCTCCCATCCAAGTACTAACCAGGCCCGACCCTGCTTAGCTTCCGAGATCGGACGAGATCGGGAGTGTTCAGGGTAGTATGGCCGTAAGCGAAAGAATAAGGAGAATTTTCAGTATTTATAATCACACCACGGAAGTTGCAACGCCACTGTGTGCCAAGAGGGGTAGCCATTTATAAAACAATAGGGGTTTAATATGTGTGTAATTCTTCATTTATTTGTTTTGCAAAAAGGTTGTGAAAGAATGCAAATCCGTCCAAAAGGGGCTGCTCCGAGGCCAGAAAAAATACCAAAAAGCTTGCTGGAAGTAAAAAGCTTACAGCACCTGGTATTCCCAGGCGGTCTCCCATCCAAGTACTAACCAGGCCCGACCCTGCTTAGCTTCCGAGATCGGGCGTGTTCAGGGTAGTATGGCCGTAAGCGAAAGAAGAGGGTGAATTTTCAGTATTTATAATCAACACCGTGGAAGTTGCAACTCCACTGTTTGCCAAGAGGGGTAGCCATTTATAAAACAACAGGGGTTTAATATGTGTGTAATTCTTCATTTATTTGTTTTGCAAACAGGTTGTGAAAGAATGCAAATCCGTCCAAAAGGGGCTGCTCCGAGGCCAGAAAAAATACCAAAAAGCTTGCTGGAAGTAAAAAGCTTACAGCACCTGGTATTCCCAGGCGGTCTCCCATCCAAGTACTAACCAGGCCCGACCCTGCTTAGCTTCCGAGATCGGACGAGATCGGGCGTTTTCAGGGTAGTATGGCCGTAAGCGAAAGAAGAGGGTGAATTTTCAGTATTTATAATCAACACCGCGGAAGTTGCAACTCCACTGTTTGCCAAGAGGGGTAGCCATTTATAGAACAACAGGGGTTTAATATGTGTAATTCTTCATTTATTTGTTTTGCAAACAGGTTGTGAAAGAATGCAAATCCGTCCAAAAGGGGCTGCTCCGAGGCCAGAAAAAATACCAAAAAGTTTGCTGGAAGTAAAAAGCTTACAGCACCTGGTATTCCCAGGCGGTCTCCCATCCAAGTACTAACCAGGCCCGACCCTGCTTAGCTTCCGAGATCGGACGAGATCGGGAGTGTTCAGGGTAGTATGGCCGTAAGCGAAAGAATAAGGAGAATTTTCAGTATTTATAATCACACCACGGAAGTTGCAACGCCACTGTGTGCCAAGAGGGGTAGCCATTTATAAAACAATAGGGGTTTAATATGTGCGTAATTCTTCATTTATTTGTTTTGCAAACAGGTTGTGAAAGAATGCAAATCCGTCCAAAAGGGGCTGCTCCGAGGCCAGAAAAAATACCAAAAAGTTTGCTGGAAGTAAAAAGCTTACAGCACCTGGTATTCCCAGGCGGTCTCCCATCCAAGTACTAACCAGGCCCGACCCTGCTTAGCTTCCGAGATCAGACGAGATCGGGCGTGTTCAGGGTAGTATGGCCGTAAGCGAAAGAAGAGGGTGAATTTTCAGTATTTATAATCAACACCGCGGAAGTTGCAACTCCACTGTTTGCCAAGAGGGGTAGCCATTTATAGAACAACAGGGGTTTAATATGTGCGTAATTCTTCATTTATTTGTTTTGCAAACAGGTTGTGAAAGAATGCAAATCCGTCCAAAAGGGGCTGCTCCGAGGCCAGAAAAAATACCAAAAAGTTTGCTGGAAGTAAAAAGCTTACAGCACCTGGTATTCCCAGGGGGTCTCCCATCCAAGTACTAACCAGGCCCGACCCTGCATAGTTTCCGAGATCGGACGAGATCGGGCGTGTTCAGGGTAGTATGGCCGTAAGCGAAAGAAGAGGGTGAATTTTCAGTATTTATAATCAACACCGCGGAAGTTGCAACTCCACTGTTTGGCATGAGGGGTAGCCATTTATAGAACAACAGGGGTTTAATATGTGCGTAATTCTTCATTTATTTCTTTTGCAAACAGGTTGTGAAAGATTGCAAATCCGTCCAAAAGGGGCTTCTCCGAGGCCAGAAAAAATACCAAAAAGTTTGCTGGAAGTAAAAAGCTTACAGCACCTGGTATTCCCAGGCGGTCTCCCATCCAAGTACTAACCAGGCCCGACCCTGCTTAGTTTCCGAGATCGGATGAGATCGGGCGTGTTCAGGGTAGTATGGCCGTAAGCGAAAGAAGAGGGTGAATTTTCAGTATTTATAATCAACACCGCGGAAGTTGCAACGCCACTGTTTGCCAAGAGGGGTAGCCATTTATAAAACAACAGGGGTTTAATATGTGCGTAATTCTTCATTTATTTGTTTTGCAAACAGGTTGTGAAAGAATGCAAATCCGTCCAAAAGGGGCTGCTCCGAGGCCAGAAAAAATACCAAAAAGTTTGCTGGAAGTAAAAAGCTTACAGCACCTGGTATTCCCAGGCGGTCTCCCATCCAAGTACTAACCAGGCCCGACTGCTTAGCTTCCGAGATCGGACGAGATCGGGCGTGTTCAGGGTAGTATGGCCGTAAGCGAAAGAAGAGGGTGAATTTTTAGTATTTATAATCAACACCGCGGAAGTTGCAACGCCACTGTTTGCCAAGAGGGGTAGCCATTTATAGAACAACAGGGGTTTAATAATAATAATAATAATAATAATAATATGTGTAATTCTTCATTTATTTGTTTTGCAAACAGGTTGTGAAAGAATGCAAATCCGTCCAAAAGGGGCTGCTCCGAGGCCAGAAAAAATACCAAAAAGTTTGCTGGAAGTAAAAAGCTTACAGCACCTGGTATTCCCAGGCGGTCTCCCATCCAAGTACTAACCAGGCCCGACCCTGCTTAGCTACCGAGATCGGACGAGATCGGGCGTGTTCAGGGTAGTATGGCCGTAAGCGAAAGAAGAAGGTGGATTTTCAGTATTTATAATCAACACCGCGGAAGTTGCAACTCCACTGTGTGCCAAGAGGGGTAGCAAATTATAAAACAACAGTGGTTTAATATGTGTGTAATTCTTCATTTATTTGTTTTGCAAAAAGGTTGTGAAAGAATGCAAATCCGTCCAAAAGGGGCTGCTCCGAGGCCAGAAAAAATACCAAAAAGTTTGCTGGAAGTAAAAAGCTTACAGCACCTGGTATTCCCAGGCGGTCTCCCATCCAAGTACTAACCAGGCCCGACTGCTTAGCTTCCGAGATCGGACGAGATCGGGCGTGTTCAGGGTAGTACGGCCGTAAGCGAAAGAAGAGGGTGAATTTTTAGTATTTATAATCAACACCGCGGAAGTTGCAACGCCACTGTTTGCCAAGAGGGGTAGCCATTTATAAAACAACAGGGGTTTAATATGTGCGTAATTCTTCATTTATTTGTTTTGCAAACAGGTTGTGAAAGAATGCAAATCCGTCCAAAAGGGGCTGCTCCGAGGCCAGAAAAAATACCAAAAAGTTTGCTGGAAGTAAAAAGCTTAGAGCACCTGGTATTCCCAGGCGGTCTCCCATCCAAGTACTAACCAGGCCCGACCCTGCTTAGCTTCCGAGATCGGACGAGATCGGGCGTGTTCAGGGTAGTATGGCCGTAGGCGAAAGAAGAGGGTGAATTTTCAGTATTTATAATCAACACCGCGGAAGTTGCAACTCCACTGTTTGCCAAGAGGGGTAGCCATTTATAGAACAACAGGGGTTTAATATGTGTGTAATTCTTCATTTATTTGTTTTGCAAACAGGTTGTGAAAGAATGCAAATCCGTCCAAAAGGGGCTGCTCCGAGGCCAGAAAAAATACCAAAAAGTTTGCTGGAAGTAAAAAGCTTACAGCACCTGGTATTCCCAGGCGGTCTCCCATCCAAGTACTAACCAGGCCCGACCCTGCTTAGCTTCCGAGATCGGACGAGATCGGGCGTGTTCAGGGTAGTATGGCCGTAAGCGAGAGAAGGGGGTGAATTTTCAGTATTTATAATCAACACCGCGGAAGTTGCAACCCCACTGTTTGCCAAGAGGGGTAGCAAATTATAAAACAACAATGGTTTAATATGTTCGTATTTCTTCATTTATTTGTTTTGCAAAAAGGTTGTGAAAGAATGCAAATCCGTCCAAAAGGGGCTGCTCCGAGGCCAGAAAAAATACCAAAAAGTTTGCTGGAAGTAAAACGCTTACAGCACCGGGTATTCCCAGGCGGTCTCCCATCCAAGTACTAACCAGGCCCGACCCTGCTTAGCTTCCGAGATCGGACGAGATCGGGCGTGTTCAGGGTAGTATGGCCGTAAGCGAGAGAAGGGGGTGAATTTTCAGTATTTATAATCAACACCGCGGAAGTTGCAACCCCACTGTTTGCCAAGAGGGGTAGCCATTAATAGAACAACAGGGGTTTAATATGTGCGTATTTCTTCATTTATTTGTTTTGCAAACAGGTTGTGAAAGAATGCAAATCCGTCCAAAAGGGGCTGCTCCGAGGCCAGAAAAAATACCAAAAAGTTTGCTGGAAGTAAAAAGCTTACAGCACCTGGTATTCCCAGGCGGTCTCCCATCCAAGTACTAACCAGGCCCGACCCTGCTTAGCTTCCGAGATCGGGCGTGTTCAGGGTAGTATGGCCGTAAGCGAAAGAAGAGGGTGAATTTTCAGTATTTATAATCAACACCGCGGAAGTTGCAACTCCACTGTTTGCCAAGAGGGGTAGCCATTTATAAAACAACAGGGGTTTAATATGTGTGTAATTCTTCATTTATTTGTTTTGCAAACAGGTTGTGAAAGAATGCAAATCCGTCCAAAAGGGGCTGCTCCGAGGCCAGAAAAAATACCAAAAAGCTTGCTGGAAGTAAAAAGCTTACAGCACCTGGTATTCCCAGGCGGTCTCCCATCCAAGTACTAACCAGGCCCGACCCTGCTTAGCTTCCGAGATCGGACGAGATCGGGCGTTTTCAGGGTAGTATGGCCGTAAGCGAAAGAAGAGGGTGAATTTTCAGTATTTATAATCAACACCGCGGAAGTTGCAACTCCACTGTTTGCCAAGAGGGGTAGCCATTTATAGAACAACAGGGGTTTAATATGTGTAATTCTTCATTTATTTGTTTTGCAAACAGGTTGTGAAAGAATGCAAATCCGTCCAAAAGGGGCTGCTCCGAGGCCAGAAAAAATACCAAAAAGTTTGCTGGAAGTAAAAAGCTTACAGCACCTGGTATTCCCAGGCGGTCTCCCATCCAAGTACTAACCAGGCCCGACCCTGCTTAGCTTCCGAGATCGGACGAGATCGGGAGTGTTCAGGGTAGTATGGCCGTAAGCGAAAGAATAAGGAGAATTTTCAGTATTTATAATCACACCACGGAAGTTGCAACGCCACTGTGTGCCAAGAGGGGTAGCCATTTATAAAACAATAGGGGTTTAATATGTGTGTAATTCTTCATTTATTTGTTTTGCAAAAAGGTTGTGAAAGAATGCAAATCCGTCCAAAAGGGGCTGCTCCGAGGCCAGAAAAAATACCAAAAAGCTTGCTGGAAGTAAAAAGCTTACAGCACCTGGTATTCCCAGGCGGTCTCCCATCCAAGTACTAACCAGGCCCGACCCTGCTTAGCTTCCGAGATCGGGCGTGTTCAGGGTAGTATGGCCGTAAGCGAAAGAAGAGGGTGAATTTTCAGTATTTATAATCAACACCGTGGAAGTTGCAACTCCACTGTTTGCCAAGAGGGGTAGCCATTTATAAAACAACAGGGGTTTAATATGTGTGTAATTCTTCATTTATTTGTTTTGCAAACAGGTTGTGAAAGAATGCAAATCCGTCCAAAAGGGGCTGCTCCGAGGCCAGAAAAAATACCAAAAAGCTTGCTGGAAGTAAAAAGCTTACAGCACCTGGTATTCCCAGGCGGTCTCCCATCCAAGTACTAACCAGGCCCGACCCTGCTTAGCTTCCGAGATCGGACGAGATCGGGCGTTTTCAGGGTAGTATGGCCGTAAGCGAAAGAAGAGGGTGAATTTTCAGTATTTATAATCAACACCGCGGAAGTTGCAACTCCACTGTTTGCCAAGAGGGGTAGCCATTTATAGAACAACAGGGGTTTAATATGTGTAATTCTTCATTTATTTGTTTTGCAAACAGGTTGTGAAAGAATGCAAATCCGTCCAAAAGGGGCTGCTCCGAGGCCAGAAAAAATACCAAAAAGTTTGCTGGAAGTAAAAAGCTTAGAGCACCTGGTATTCCCAGGCGGTCTCCCATCCAAGTACTAACCAGGCCCGACCCTGCTTAGCTTCCGAGATCGGACGAGATCGGGCGTGTTCAGGGTAGTATGGCCGTAGGCGAAAGAAGAGGGTGAATTTTCAGTATTTATAATCAACACCGCGGAAGTTGCAACTCCACTGTTTGCCAAGAGGGGTAGCCATTTATAGAACAACAGGGGTTTAATATGTGTGTAATTCTTCATTTATTTGTTTTGCAAACAGGTTGTGAAAGAATGCAAATCCGTCCAAAAGGGGCTGCTCCGAGGCCAGAAAAAATACCAAAAAGTTTGCTGGAAGTAAAAAGCTTACAGCACCTGGTATTCCCAGGCGGTCTCCCATCCAAGTACTAACCAGGACCGACCCTGCTTAGCTTCCGAGATCGGACGAGATCGGGCGTGTTCAGGGTAGTATGGCCGTAAGCGAGAGAAGGGGGTGAATTTTCAGTATTTATAATCAACACCGCGGAAGTTGCAACCCCACTGTTTGCCAAGAGGGGTAGCAAATTATAAAACAACAATGGTTTAATATGTTCGTATTTCTTCATTTATTTGTTTTGCAAAAAGGTTGTGAAAGAATGCAAATCCGTCCAAAAGGGGCTGCTCCGAGGCCAGAAAAAATACCAAAAAGTTTGCTGGAAGTAAAACGCTTACAGCACCGGGTATTCCCAGGCGGTCTCCCATCCAAGTACTAACCAGGCCCGACCCTGCTTAGCTTCCGAGATCGGACGAGATCGGGCGTGTTCAGGGTAGTATGGCCGTAAGCGAGAGAAGGGGGTGAATTTTCAGTATTTATAATCAACACCGCGGAAGTTGCAACCCCACTGTTTGCCAAGAGGGGTAGCCATTAATAGAACAACAGGGGTTTAATATGTGCGTATTTCTTCATTTATTTGTTTTGCAAACAGGTTGTGAAAGAATGCAAATCCGTCCAAAAGGGGCTGCTCCGAGGCCAGAAAAAATACCAAAAAGTTTGCTGGAAGTAAAGAGCTTACAGCACCTGGTATTCCCAGGCGGTCTCCCATCCAAGTACTAACCAGGCCCGACCCTGCTTAGCTTCCGAGATCGGACGAGATCGGGCGTGTTCAGGGTAGTATGGCCGTAAGCGAAAGAAGAGGGTGGATTTTCACTATTTATAATCAACACCGCGGAAGTTGCAACGCCACTGTTTGCCAAGAGGGGTAGCCATTAATAGAACAACAGGGGTTTAATATGTGCGTATTTCTTCATTTATTTGTTTTGCAAAAAGGTTGTGAAAGAATGCAAATCCATCCAAAAGGGGCTGCTCCGAGGCCAGAAAAAATACCAAAAAGTTTGCTGGAAGTAAAAAGCTTACAGCACCTGGTATTCCCAGGCGGTCTCCCATCCAAGTACTAACCAGGCCCGACCCTGCTTAGCTTCCGAGATCGGACGAGATCGGGCGTGTTCAGGGTAGTATGGCCGTAAGCGAGAGAAGGGGGTGAATTTTCAGTATTTATAATCAACACCGCGGAAGTTGCAACCCCACTGTTTGCCAAGAGGGGTAGCAAATTATAAAACAACAATGGTTTAATATGTTCGTATTTCTTCATTTATTTGTTTTGCAAAAAGGTTGTGAAAGAATGCAAATCCGTCCAAAAGGGGCTGCTCCGAGGCCAGAAAAAATACCAAAAAGTTTGCTGGAAGTAAAACGCTTACAGCACCGGGTATTCCCAGGCGGTCTCCCATCCAAGTACTAACCAGGCCCGACCCTGCTTAGCTTCCGAGATCGGACGAGATCGGGCGTGTTCAGGGTAGTATGGCCGTAAGCGAAAGAAGAGGGTGAATTTTCAGTATTTATAATCAACACTGCGGAAGTTGCAACGCCACTGTTTGCCAAGAGGGGTAGCCATTTATAAAACAACAGGGGTTTAATATGTGTGTAATTCTTCATTTATTTGTTTTGCAAACAGGTTGTGAAAGAATGCAAATCCGTCCAAAAGGGGCTGCTCCGAGGCCAGAAAAAATACCAAAAAGTTTGCTGGAAGTAAAAAGCTTACAGCACCTGGTATTCCCAGGCGGTCTCCCATCCAAGTACTAACCAGGCCCGACCCTGCTTAGCTTCCGAGATCGGGCGTGTTCAGGGTAGTATGGCCGTAAGCGAAAGAAGAGGGTGAATTTTCAGTATTTATAATCAACACCGCGGAAGTTGCAACTCCACTGTTTGCCAAGAGGGGTAGCCATTTATAAAACAACAGGGGTTTAATATGTGTGTAATTCTTCATTTATTTGTTTTGCAAACAGGTTGTGAAAGAATGCAAATCCGTCCAAAAGGGGCTGCTCCGAGGCCAGAAAAAATACCAAAAAGCTTGCTGGAAGTAAAAAGCTTACAGCACCTGGTATTCCCAGGCGGTCTCCCATCCAAGTACTAACCAGGCCCGACCCTGCTTAGCTTCCGAGATCGGACGAGATCGGGCGTTTTCAGGGTAGTATGGCCGTAAGCGAAAGAAGAGGGTGAATTTTCAGTATTTATAATCAACACCGCGGAAGTTGCAACTCCACTGTTTGCCAAGAGGGGTAGCCATTTATAGAACAACAGGGGTTTAATATGTGTAATTCTTCATTTATTTGTTTTGCAAACAGGTTGTGAAAGAATGCAAATCCGTCCAAAAGGGGCTGCTCCGAGGCCAGAAAAAATACCAAAAAGTTTGCTGGAAGTAAAAAGCTTACAGCACCTGGTATTCCCAGGCGGTCTCCCATCCAAGTACTAACCAGGCCCGACCCTGCTTAGCTTCCGAGATCGGACGAGATCGGGAGTGTTCAGGGTAGTATGGCCGTAAGCGAAAGAATAAGGAGAATTTTCAGTATTTATAATCACACCACGGAAGTTGCAACGCCACTGTGTGCCAAGAGGGGTAGCCATTTATAAAACAATAGGGGTTTAATATGTGTGTAATTCTTCATTTATTTGTTTTGCAAAAAGGTTGTGAAAGAATGCAAATCCGTCCAAAAGGGGCTGCTCCGAGGCCAGAAAAAATACCAAAAAGCTTGCTGGAAGTAAAAAGCTTACAGCACCTGGTATTCCCAGGCGGTCTCCCATCCAAGTACTAACCAGGCCCGACCCTGCTTAGCTTCCGAGATCGGGCGTGTTCAGGGTAGTATGGCCGTAAGCGAAAGAAGAGGGTGAATTTTCAGTATTTATAATCAACACCGTGGAAGTTGCAACTCCACTGTTTGCCAAGAGGGGTAGCCATTTATAAAACAACAGGGGTTTAATATGTGTGTAATTCTTCATTTATTTGTTTTGCAAACAGGTTGTGAAAGAATGCAAATCCGTCCAAAAGGGGCTGCTCCGAGGCCAGAAAAAATACCAAAAAGCTTGCTGGAAGTAAAAAGCTTACAGCACCTGGTATTCCCAGGCGGTCTCCCATCCAAGTACTAACCAGGCCCGACCCTGCTTAGCTTCCGAGATCGGACGAGATCGGGCGTTTTCAGGGTAGTATGGCCGTAAGCGAAAGAAGAGGGTGAATTTTCAGTATTTATAATCAACACCGCGGAAGTTGCAACTCCACTGTTTGCCAAGAGGGGTAGCCATTTATAGAACAACAGGGGTTTAATATGTGTAATTCTTCATTTATTTGTTTTGCAAACAGGTTGTGAAAGAATGCAAATCCGTCCAAAAGGGGCTGCTCCGAGGCCAGAAAAAATACCAAAAAGTTTGCTGGAAGTAAAAAGCTTACAGCACCTGGTATTCCCAGGCGGTCTCCCATCCAAGTACTAACCAGGCCCGACCCTGCTTAGCTTCCGAGATCGGACGAGATCGGGAGTGTTCAGGGTAGTATGGCCGTAAGCGAAAGAATAAGGAGAATTTTCAGTATTTATAATCACACCACGGAAGTTGCAACGCCACTGTGTGCCAAGAGGGGTAGCCATTTATAAAACAATAGGGGTTTAATATGTGTGTAATTCTTCATTTATTTGTTTTGCAAAAAGGTTGTGAAAGAATGCAAATCCGTCCAAAAGGGGCTGCTCCGAGGCCAGAAAAAATACCAAAAAGCTTGCTGGAAGTAAAAAGCTTACAGCACCTGGTATTCCCAGGCGGTCTCCCATCCAAGTACTAACCGGGCCCGACCCTGCTTAGCTTCCGAGATCGGACGAGATCGGGCGTGTTCAGGGTAGTATGGCCGTAAGCGAAAGAAGAGGGTGAATTTTCAGTATTTATAATCAACACCGCGGAAGTTGCAACTCCACTGTTTGCCAAGAGGGGTAGCAATTTATAGAACAACAGGGGTTTAATATGTGCGTAATTCTTCATTTATTTGTTTTGCAAACAGGTTGTGAAAGAATGCAAATCCGTCCAAAAGGGGCTGCTCCGAGGCCAGAAAAAATACCAAAAAGTTTGCTGGAAGTAAAAAGCTTACAGCACCTGGTATTCCCAGGCGGTCTCCCATCCAAGTACTAACCAGGCCCGACCCTGCTTAGCTTCCGAGATCAGACGAGATCGGGCGTGTTCAGGGTAGTATGGCCGTAAGCGAGAGAAGGGGGTGAATTTTCAGTATTTATAATCAACACCGCGGAAGTTGCAACTCCACTGTTTGCCAAGAGGGGTAGCCATTTATAGAACAACAGGGGTTTAATATGTGTAATTCTTCATTTATTTGTTTTGCAAACAGGTTGTGAAAGAATGCAAATCCGTCCAAAAGGGGCTGCTCCGAGGCCAGAAAAAATACCAAAAAGTTTGCTGGAAGTAAAAAGCTTACAGCACCTGGTATTCCCAGGCGGTCTCCCATCCAAGTATTAACCAGGCCCGACCCTGCTTAGCTTCCGAGATCGGACGAGATCGGGCGTGTTCAGGGTAGTATGGCCGTAAGCGAGGGAAGAGGGTGAATTTTCAGTATTTATAATCAACACCGCGGAAGTTGCAACCCCACTGTTTGCCAAGAGGGGTAGCAAATTATAAAACAACAATGGTTTAATATGTTCGTATTTCTTCATTTATTTGTTTTGCAAAAAGGTTGTGAAAGAATGCAAATCCGTCCAAAAGGGGCTGCTCCGAGGCCAGAAAAAAATACCAAAAAGTTTGCTGGAAGTAAAAAGCTTACAGCACCTGGTATTCCCAGGCGGTCTCCCATCCAAGTACTAACCAGGCCCGACCCTGCTTAGCTTCCGAGATCGGGCGTGTTCAGGGTAGTATGGCCGTAAGCGAAAGAATATGGAGAATTTTCAGTATTTATAATCACACCACGGAAGTTGCAACGCCACTGTGTGCCAAGAGGGGTAGCCATTTATAAAACAACAGGGGTTTAATATGTGTGTAATTCTTCATTTATTTGTTTTGCAAACAGGTTGTGAAAGAATGCAAATCCGTCCAAAAGGGGCTGCTCCGAGGCCAGAAAAAATACCAAAAAGTTTGCTGGAAGTAAAAAGCTTACAGCACCTGGTATTCCCAGGCGGTCTCCCATCCAAGTACTAACCAGGCCCGACCCTGCTTAGCTTCCGAGATCGGGCGTGTTCAGGGTAGTATGGCCGTAAGCGAAAGAAGAGGGTGAATTTTCAGTATTTATAATCAACACCGTGGAAGTTGCAACTCCACTGTTTGCCAAGAGGGGTAGCCATTAATAGAACAACAGGGGTTTAATATGTGCGTATTTCTTCATTTATTTGTTTTGCAAAAAGGTTGTGAAAGAATGCAAATCCGTCCAAAAGGGGCTGCTCCGAGGCCAGAAAAAATACCAAAAAGCTTGCTGGAAGTAAAAAGCTTACAGCACCTGGTATTCCCAGGCGGTCTACCATCCAAGTACTAACCAGGCCCGACCCTGCTTAGCTTCCGAGATCGGACGAGATCGGGCGTTTTCAGGGTAGTATGGCCGTAAGCGAAAGAAGAGGGTGAATTTTCAGTATTTATAATCAACACCGCGGAAGTTGCAACTCCACTGTTTGCCAAGAGGGGTAGCCATTTATAGAACAACAGGGGTTTAATATAATAATAATAATAATAATAATAATTTCCTTGTATTGTCATTCTGTGTAACAATGTACACAGAACGAAATGTCGATTGCATCTGACCCGATGCAGCCGCAGCCAAGAGAGGGCGCCGCCGACCACTTTTTAAGTCTTAGGAATGACTCGGCCGGGGCGCGAACCCGAACCTCCCAGTCTGTAATTCTTCATTTATTTGTTTTGCAAACAGGTTGTGAAAGAATGCAAATCCGTCCAAAAGGGGCTGCTCCGAGGCCAGAAAAAATACCAAAAAGTTTGCTGGAAGTAAAAAGCTTACAGCACCTGGTATTCCCAGGCGGTCTCCCATCCAAGTACTAACCAGGCCCGACCCTGCTTAGTTTCCGAGATCGGACGAGATCGGGCGTGTTCAGGGTAGTATGGCCGTAAGCGAAAGAAGAGGGTGAATTTTCAGTATTTATAATCAACACCGCGGAAGTTGCAACGCCACTGTTTGCCAAGAGGGGTAGCCATTTATAAAACAACAGGGGTTTAATATGTGCGTAATTCTTCATTTATTTGTTTTGCAAACAGGTTGTGAAAGAATGCAAATCCGTCCAAAAGGGGCTGCTCCGAGGCCAGAAAAAATACCAAAAAGTTTGCTGGAAGTAAAAAGCTTACAGCACCTGGTATTCCCAGGCGGTCTCCCATCCAAGTACTAACCAGGCCCGACCCTGCTTAGCTTCCGAGATCGGACGAGAACGGGCGGGTTCAGGGTAGTATGGCCGTAAGCGAAAGAAGAGGGTGAATTTTCAGTATTTATAATCAACACCGTGGAAGTTGCAACTCCACTGTTTGCCAAGAGGGGTAGCCATTTATAAAACAACAGGGGTTTAATATGTGTGTGATTCTTCATTTATTTGTTTTGCAAACAGGTTGTGAAAGAATGCAAATCCGTCCAAAAGGGGCTGCTCCGAGGCCAGAAAAAATACCAAAAAGTTTGCTGGAAGTAAAAAGCTTACAGCACCTGGTATTCCCAGGCGGTCTCCCATCCAAGTACTAACCAGGCCCGACCCTGCTTAGCTTCCGAGATCGGACGAGATCGGGAGTGTTCAGGGTAGTATGGCCGTAAGCGAAAGAATAAGGAGAATTTTCAGTATTTATAATCACACCACGGAAGTTGCAACGCCACTGTGTGCCAAGAGGGGTAGCCATTTATAAAACAATAGGGGTTTAATATGTGTGTAATTCTTCATTTATTTGTTTTGCAAAAAGGTTGTGAAAGAATGCAAATCCGTCCAAAAGGGGCTGCTCCGAGGCCAGAAAAAATACCAAAAAGCTTGCTGGAAGTAAAAAGCTTACAGCACCTGGTATTCCCAGGCGGTCTCCCATCCAAGTACTAACCGGGCCCGACCCTGCTTAGCTTCCGAGATCGGACGAGATCGGGCGTGTTCAGGGTAGTATGGCCGTAAGCGAGAGAAGGGGGTGAATTTTCAGTATTTATAATCAACACCGCGGAAGTTGCAACCCCACTGTTTGCCAAGAGGGGTAGCCATTAATAGAACAACAGGGGTTTAATATGTGCGTATTTCTTCATTTATTTGTTTTGCAAACAGGTTGTGAAAGAATGCAAATCCGTCCAAAAGGGGCTGCTCCGAGGCCAGAAAAAATACCAAAAAGTTTGCTGGAAGTAAAGAGCTTACAGCACCTGGTATTCCCAGGCGGTCTCCCATCCAAGTACTAACCAGGCCCGACCCTGCTTAGCTTCCGAGATCGGACGAGATCGGGCGTGTTCAGGGTAGTATGGCCGTAAGCGAAAGAAGAGGGTGGATTTTCACTATTTATAATCAACACCGCGGAAGTTGCAACGCCACTGTTTGCCAAGAGGGGTAGCCATTAATAGAACAACAGGGGTTTAATATGTGCGTATTTCTTCATTTATTTGTTTTGCAAAAAGGTTGTGAAAGAATGCAAATCCGTCCAAAAGGGGCTGCTCCGAGGCCAGAAAAAATACCAAAAAGTTTGCTGGAAGTAAAACGCTTACAGCACCGGGTATTCCCAGGCGGTCTCCCATCCAAGTACTAACCAGGCCCGACCCTGCTTAGCTTCCGAGATCGGACGAGATCGGGCGTGTTCAGGGTAGTATGGCCGTAAGCGAGAGAAGGGGGTGAATTTTCAGTATTTATAATCAACACCGCGGAAGTTGCAACCCCACTGTTTGCCAAGAGGGGTAGCCATTAATAGAACAACAGGGGTTTAATATGTGCGTATTTCTTCATTTATTTGTTTTGCAAACAGGTTGTGAAAGAATGCAAATCCGTCCAAAAGGGGCTGCTCCGAGGCCAGAAAAAATACCAAAAAGTTTGCTGGAAGTAAAGAGCTTACAGCACCTGGTATTCCCAGGCGGTCTCCCATCCAAGTACTAACCAGGCCCGACCCTGCTTAGCTTCCGAGATCGGACGAGATCGGGCGTGTTCAGGGTAGTATGGCCGTAAGCGAAAGAAGAGGGTGGATTTTCACTATTTATAATCAACACCGCGGAAGTTGCAACGCCACTGTTTGCCAAGAGGGGTAGCCATTAATAGAACAACAGGGGTTTAATATGTGCGTATTTCTTCATTTATTTGTTTTGCAAAAAGGTTGTGAAAGAATGCAAATCCGTCCAAAAGGGGCTGCTCCGAGGCCAGAAAAAATACCAAAAAGTTTGCTGGAAGTAAAAAGCTTACAGCACCTGGTATTCCCAGGCGGTCTCCCATCCAAGTACTAACCAGGCCCGACCCTGCTTAGCTTCCGAGATCGGACGAGATCGGGCGTGTTCAGGGTAGTATGGCCGTAAGCGAGAGAAGGGGGTGAATTTTCAGTATTTATAATCAACACCGCGGAAGTTGCAACCCCACTGTTTGCCAAGAGGGGTAGCAAATTATAAAACAACAATGGTTTAATATGTTCGTATTTCTTCATTTATTTGTTTTGCAAAAAGGTTGTGAAAGAATGCAAATCCGTCCAAAAGGGGCTGCTCCGAGGCCAGAAAAAATACCAAAAAGTTTGCTGGAAGTAAAACGCTTACAGCACCGGGTATTCCCAGGCGGTCTCCCATCCAAGTACTAACCAGGCCCGACCCTGCTTAGCTTCCGAGATCGGACGAGATCGGGCGTGTTCAGGGTAGTATGGCCGTAAGCGAAAGAAGAGGGTGAATTTTCAGTATTTATAATCAACACTGCGGAAGTTGCAACGCCACTGTTTGCCAAGAGGGGTAGCCATTTATAAAACAACAGGGGTTTAATATGTGTGTAATTCTTCATTTATTTGTTTTGCAAACAGGTTGTGAAAGAATGCAAATCCGTCCAAAAGGGGCTGCTCCGAGGCCAGAAAAAATACCAAAAAGTTTGCTGGAAGTAAAAAGCTTACAGCACCTGGTATTCCCAGGCGGTCTCCCATCCAAGTACTAACCAGGCCCGACCCTGCTTAGCTTCCGAGATCGGGCGTGTTCAGGGTAGTATGGCCGTAAGCGAAAGAAGAGGGTGAATTTTCAGTATTTATAATCAACACCGCGGAAGTTGCAACTCCACTGTTTGCCAAGAGGGGTAGCCATTTATAAAACAACAGGGGTTTAATATGTGTGTAATTCTTCATTTATTTGTTTTGCAAACAGGTTGTGAAAGAATGCAAATCCGTCCAAAAGGGGCTGCTCCGAGGCCAGAAAAAATACCAAAAAGCTTGCTGGAAGTAAAAAGCTTACAGCACCTGGTATTCCCAGGCGGTCTCCCATCCAAGTACTAACCAGGCCCGACCCTGCTTAGCTTCCGAGATCGGACGAGATCGGGCGTTTTCAGGGTAGTATGGCCGTAAACGAAAGAAGAGGGTGAATTTTCAGTATTTATAATCAACACCGCGGAAGTTGCAACTCCACTGTTTGCCAAGAGGGGTAGCCATTTATAGAACAACAGGGGTTTAATATGTGTAATTCTTCATTTATTTGTTTTGCAAACAGGTTGTGAAAGAATGCAAATCCGTCCAAAAGGGGCTGCTCCGAGGCCAGAAAAAATACCAAAAAGTTTGCTGGAAGTAAAAAGCTTACAGCACCTGGTATTCCCAGGCGGTCTCCCATCCAAGTACTAACCAGGCCCGACCCTGCTTAGCTTCCGAGATCGGACGAGATCGGGAGTGTTCAGGGTAGTATGGCCGTAAGCGAAAGAATAAGGAGAATTTTCAGTATTTATAATCACACCACGGAAGTTGCAACGCCACTGTGTGCCAAGAGGGGTAGCCATTTATAAAACAATAGGGGTTTAATATGTGTGTAATTCTTCATTTATTTGTTTTGCAAAAAGGTTGTGAAAGAATGCAAATCCGCCCAAAAGGGGCTGCTCCGAGGCCAGAAAAAATACCAAAAAGCTTGCTGGAAGTAAAAAGCTTACAGCACCTGGTATTCCCAGGCGGTCTCCCATCCAAGTACTAACCGGGCCCGACCCTGCTTAGCTTCCGAGATCGGACGAGATCGGGCGTGTTCAGGGTAGTATGGCCGTAAGCGAAAGAAGAGGGTGAATTTTCAGTATTTATAATCAACACCGCGGAAGTTGCAACTCCACTGTTTGCCAAGAGGGGTAGCAATTTATAGAACAACAGGGGTTTAATATGTGCGTAATTCTTCATTTATTTGTTTTGCAAACAGGTTGTGAAAGAATGCAAATCCGTCCAAAAGGGGCTGCTCCGAGGCCAGAAAAAATACCAAAAAGTTTGCTGGAAGTAAAAAGCTTACAGCACCTGGTATTCCCAGGCGGTCTCCCATCCAAGTACTAACCAGGCCCGACCCTGCTTAGCTTCCGAGATCAGACGAGATCGGGCGTGTTCAGGGTAGTATGGCCGTAAGCGAGAGAAGGGGGTGAATTTTCAGTATTTATAATCAACACCGCGGAAGTTGCAACTCCACTGTTTGCCAAGAGGGGTAGCCATTTATAGAACAACAGGGGTTTAATATGTGTAATTCTTCATTTATTTGTTTTGCAAACAGGTTGTGAAAGAATGCAAATCCGTCCAAAAGGGGCTGCTCCGAGGCCAGAAAAAATACCAAAAAGTTTGCTGGAAGTAAAAAGCTTACAGCACCTGGTATTCCCAGGCGGTCTCCCATCCAAGTATTAACCAGGCCCGACCCTGCTTAGCTTCCGAGATCGGACGAGATCGGGCGTGTTCAGGGTAGTATGGCCGTAAGCGAGGGAAGAGGGTGAATTTTCAGTATTTATAATCAACACCGCGGAAGTTGCAACCCCACTGTTTGCCAAGAGGGGTAGCAAATTATAAAACAACAATGGTTTAATATGTTCGTATTTCTTCATTTATTTGTTTTGCAAAAAGGTTGTGAAAGAATGCAAATCCGTCCAAAAGGGGCTGCTCCGAGGCCAGAAAAAAATACCAAAAAGTTTGCTGGAAGTAAAAAGCTTACAGCACCTGGTATTCCCAGGCGGTCTCCCATCCAAGTACTAACCAGGCCCGACCCTGCTTAGCTTCCGAGATCGGGCGTGTTCAGGGTAGTATGGCCGTAAGCGAAAGAATATGGAGAATTTTCAGTATTTATAATCACACCACGGAAGTTGCAACGCCACTGTGTGCCAAGAGGGGTAGCCATTTATAAAACAACAGGGGTTTAATATGTGTGTAATTCTTCATTTATTTGTTTTGCAAACAGGTTGTGAAAGAATGCAAATCCGTCCAAAAGGGGCTGCTCCGAGGCCAGAAAAAATACCAAAAAGTTTGCTGGAAGTAAAAAGCTTACAGCACCTGGTATTCCCAGGCGGTCTCCCATCCAAGTACTAACCAGGCCCGACCCTGCTTAGCTTCCGAGATCGGGCGTGTTCAGGGTAGTATGGCCGTAAGCGAAAGAAGAGGGTGAATTTTCAGTATTTATAATCAACACCGTGGAAGTTGCAACTCCACTGTTTGCCAAGAGGGGTAGCCATTAATAGAACAACAGGGGTTTAATATGTGCGTATTTCTTCATTTATTTGTTTTGCAAAAAGGTTGTGAAAGAATGCAAATCCGTCCAAAAGGGGCTGCTCCGAGGCCAGAAAAAATACCAAAAAGCTTGCTGGAAGTAAAAAGCTTACAGCACCTGGTATTCCCAGGCGGTCTACCATCCAAGTACTAACCAGGCCCGACCCTGCTTAGCTTCCGAGATCGGACGAGATCGGGCGTTTTCAGGGTAGTATGGCCGTAAGCGAAAGAAGAGGGTGAATTTTCAGTATTTATAATCAACACCGCGGAAGTTGCAACTCCACTGTTTGCCAAGAGGGGTAGCCATTTATAGAACAACAGGGGTTTAATATAATAATAATAATAATAATAATAATTTCCTTGTATTGTCATTCTGTGTAACAATGTACACAGAACGAAATGTCGATTGCATCTGACCCGATGCAGCCGCAGCCAAGAGAGGGCGCCGCCGACCACTTTTTAAGTCTTAGGAATGACTCGGCCGGGGCGCGAACCCGAACCTCCCAGTCTGTAATTCTTCATTTATTTGTTTTGCAAACAGGTTGTGAAAGAATGCAAATCCGTCCAAAAGGGGCTGCTCCGAGGCCAGAAAAAATACCAAAAAGTTTGCTGGAAGTAAAAAGCTTACAGCACCTGGTATTCCCAGGCGGTCTCCCATCCAAGTACTAACCAGGCCCGACCCTGCTTAGTTTCCGAGATCGGACGAGATCGGGCGTGTTCAGGGTAGTATGGCCGTAAGCGAAAGAAGAGGGTGAATTTTCAGTATTTATAATCAACACCGCGGAAGTTGCAACGCCACTGTTTGCCAAGAGGGGTAGCCATTTATAAAACAACAGGGGTTTAATATGTGCGTAATTCTTCATTTATTTGTTTTGCAAACAGGTTGTGAAAGAATGCAAATCCGTCCAAAAGGGGCTGCTCCGAGGCCAGAAAAAATACCAAAAAGTTTGCTGGAAGTAAAAAGCTTACAGCACCTGGTATTCCCAGGCGGTCTCCCATCCAAGTACTAACCAGGCCCGACCCTGCTTAGCTTCCGAGATCGGACGAGAACGGGCGGGTTCAGGGTAGTATGGCCGTAAGCGAAAGAAGAGGGTGAATTTTCAGTATTTATAATCAACACCGTGGAAGTTGCAACTCCACTGTTTGCCAAGAGGGGGAGCCATTTATAAAACAACAGGGGTTTAATATGTGTGTAATTCTTCATTTATTTGTTTTGCAAACAGGTTGTGAAAGAATGCAAATCCGTCCAAAAGGGGCTGCTCCGAGGCCAGAAAAAATACCAAAAAGTTTGCTGGAAGTAAAAAGCTTACAGCACCTGGTATTCCCAGGCGGTCTCCCATCCAAGTACTAACCAGGCCCGACCCTGCTTAGCTTCCGAGATCGGACGAGATCGGGAGTGTTCAGGGTAGTATGGCCGTAAGCGAAAGAATAAGGAGAATTTTCAGTATTTATAATCACACCACGGAAGTTGCAACGCCACTGTGTGCCAAGAGGGGTAGCCATTTATAAAACAATAGGGGTTTAATATGTGTGTAATTCTTCATTTATTTGTTTTGCAAAAAGGTTGTGAAAGAATGCAAATCCGTCCAAAAGGGGCTGCTCCGAGGCCAGAAAAAATACCAAAAAGCTTGCTGGAAGTAAAAAGCTTACAGCACCTGGTATTCCCAGGCGGTCTCCCATCCAAGTACTAACCGGGCCCGACCCTGCTTAGCTTCCGAGATCGGACGAGATCGGGCGTGTTCAGGGTAGTATGGCCGTAAGCGAAAGAAGAGGGTGGATTTTCAGTATTTATAATCAACACCGCGGAAGTTGCAACTCCACTGTGTGCCAAGAGGGGTAGCAAATTATAAAACAACAAAGGTTTAATATGTTCGTATTTCTTCATTTATTTGTTTTGCAAAAAGGTTGTGAAAGAATGCAAATCCGTCCAAAAGGGGCTGCTCCGAGGCCAGAAAAAATACCAAAAAGTTTGCTGGAAGTAAAAAGCTTACAGCACCTGGTATTCCCAGGCGGTCTCCCATCCAAGTACTAACCAGGCCCGACTCTGCTTAGCTTCCGAGATCGGACGAGATCGGGCGTGTTCAGGGTAGTATGGCCGTAAGCGAGAGAAGAGGGTGAATTTTCAGTATTTATAATCAACACCGCGGAAGTTGCAACCCCACTGTTTGCCAAGAGGGGTAGCAAATTATAAAACAACAATGGTTTAATATGTTCGTATTTCTTCATTTATTTGTTTTGCAAAAAGGTTGTGAAAGAATGCAAATCCGTCCAAAAGGGGCTGCTCCGAGGCCAGAAAAAATACCAAAAAGTTTGCTGGAAGTAAAAAGCTTACAGCACCTGGTATTCCCAGGCGGTCTCCCATCCAAGTACTAACCAGGCCCGACCCTGCTTAGCTTCCGAGATCGGACGAGATCGGGCGTGTTCAGGGTAGTATGGCCGTAAGCGAGAGAAGAGGGTGAATTTTCAGTATTTATAATCAACACCGCGGATGTTGCAACCCCACTGTTTGCCAAGAGGGGTAGCAAATTATAAAACAACAATGGTTTAATATGTTCGTATTTCTTCATTTATTTGTTTTGCAAAAAGGTTGTGAAAGAATGCAAATCCGTCCAAAAGGGGCTGCTCCGAGGCCAGAAAAAATACCAAAAAGTTTGCTGGAAGTAAAAAGCTTACAGCACCTGGTATTCCCAGGCGGTCTCCCATCCAAGTACTAACCAGGCCCGACCCTGCTTAGCTTCCGAGATCGGACGAGATCGGGCGTGTTCAGGGTAGTATGGCCGTAAGCAAAAGAAGAGGGTGAATTTTCAGTATTTATAATCAACACCGCGGAAGTTGCAACTCCACTGTGTGCCAAGAGGGGTAGCAAATTATAAAACAACAGTGGTTTAATATGTGTGTAATTCTTCATTTATTTGTTTTGCAAAAAGGTTGTGAAAGAATGCAAATCCGTCCAAAAGGGGCTGCTCCGAGGCCAGAAAAAATACCAAAAAGCTTGCTGGAAGTAAAAAGCTTACAGCACCTGGTATTCCCAGGCGGTCTCCCATCCAAGTACTAACCAGGCCCGACCCTGCTTAGCTTCCGAGATCGGACGAGATCGGGCGTGTTCAGGGTAGTATGGCCGTAAGCGAGAGAAGAGCGTGAATTTTCAGTATTTATAATCAACACCGCGGAAGTTGCAACGCCACTGTTTGCCAAGAGGGGTAGCCATTTATAAAACAACAGGGGTTTAATATGTGTGTAATTCTTCATTTATTTGTTTTGCAAACAGGTTGTGAAAGAATGCAAATCCGTCCAAAAGGGGCTGCTCCGAGGCCAGAAAAAATACCAAAAAGTTTGCTGGAAGTAAAAAGCTTACAGCACCTGGTATTCCCAGGCGGTCTCCCATCCAAGTACTAACCAGGCCCGACCCTGCTTAGCTTCCGAGATCGGACGAGATTTTTTTTTTTTTTTTTTTTGACTTTTAATGATAAAGCTTGTCCAAAACAATTTTACAATTCTCCATTTACATCATTTTGTTCAGTACATCTGCATAGTTTTCAAAGACACAAAAAACGTGGTCATTTAACACTTGTACAGCAACAGTCGTGCATCAGAGTTAAAACAATTATGTGTAAATTCAGAGCACACTGTGTCGCATAATTCATTAAGTACTTTTTGTGCAGTGTCCATAAACAACTTGTAAAATACATCTTCAAAGAATGTAATAGAACTAAAAAAACAAACAAACAGGCACATTGATTATATCACATCTGGTAAAATTATTCTTACACCCTCCCAAGTTATTTGTATAAAAGGATTAGTAAGAACAAATATTTTGTTAAAAACCTCTAAAATTCCGTTAGTATTAAAATAGACATACAGTGTTTCCATTATTCTTTTCAATTTGCTTTCAAACAGTTTGCATATATCCAATTTCCGTCCTTTATTCTTCAAAACCGTTCTTCTTACCCACACTGTATGCCTAGCCACTGATAAGACTATATTGAGTGCCTGGTTATTTTTTCCTTTTTTACCTTGTACCATCCCAAATAAAAACATCTTCTCCCAATTTTCATCAACATACTGCTCATTCTGTCCAAAACCTTTCGTCATTTCCTTAAGCACTGCGGTCAGTTTTTTCAGTTCCTCACAGTTAAAGAACATATGTTTTAAGCCCTCTTTTTCCTTCTTGCATATTTTGCATGTTTCATCCCTCGCAAGTCCCATCTTAAAAAGTCTCATTTCATTAAAAACACAGTTGTGGGCTAAAAGGAAATCAAAATTTTCTAACAAAGGGCATTTCAAACCGGTTCTGATGTTCCTCCACACATCTTTTGTGTTAAAATCCACAAACATCTTTTCCCAATAAGAATTTGCCCTCGGTTGTATAAAAGCCATTTCTCTAAAAACAGAATAAAAGTCTTTTAAAACAAGAGCACTAAAAGGTGTCCCTGTGTCCTTCATCTCTATTCTCATTGGACCTTCCTCTTGTTTCTTTTCATTTCTTTCTATAGTTGTCCACCATTCTTTAGGAACTGCTTTTTTTATTGTCGTGTACTCATTCCTGACTTTTTCTACGTTACATTCGCCCACTGTTGCACCAATTTCATCAATGAAAGCCTGAAACGGCAGGAATCCCGGTCTGACCTCGTACAAAAGATCCCTGATTTTTCGGAATCCTGCATCAAACCAGTGCTTATAAAAGTTCCCTCCTCCAATTCGTAAATTTGGATTTAAAAACAAAGGTTGATTTAAAATTTCTTCCTTTCCCTCCGGTTTAAAAACTACATGTCCTATAAATTCACTCCAAGCCTTTAAAACTTCCCTATAAAAGTCTGGGATGCCATTTGTCATATATTCCTTTGCTTTCATCCATAAGGCTGAAGGCCCCATTTTAAAAGCTTTGTCTAAAAAGTAATGCAGAATTTGTGTCCCTTCCTTGTCTCCCTCCCTCATGAAATTTCTAACAGTTTTTATTCTTAAAGCCTTCAGTCTTATGGATGGATCGAGCAATCCCAGACCGCCCTCCTCCACCCTTCCAATCAGAGTCTCATAGGCTATTTTAGATGGCTTACCATCCCAAATAAAATCAGTCACAAACTGCTTCAGAGTTTTAACTGTGGGTAATGGCAAACACACTGATCCAAGGACACTCCATATTTTGGATAAAAACAGTGTATTAACAACTAAAATTTTTCCTTTCAGAGTAAGACTTCTCCTTTTCCAAAATGCCAATCTATTTCTTATTTTCCCGATTGTCTCCTCCCACATCAGTTTCGTAGTTTCTTTTTCATTTGGCCCTACTCTCACCCCCAGAATTTTAAGGTTATCTTTTACTTCTTTAAAAGGTAGTGTCCTTGACAAGGCGGTTTGCTTTCCTAATTTTAAAAACTCAGTTTTTCCAACATTCATCCGAGCTCCTGAACCCCGGCTGTATATTTCTATGGTATCCAACGCTTTAAAAATGCTGTGCTCATCTTTTAAAATTAGAGTTGTGTCATCTGCATATTGATAAATTTTGGTTTCTGTGTTAAAATTCTTAAAACCTTCAATCTTTACCCCTTTTATTCCATTGTCAGCATTGATCGCAAGTCCTAAAGGTTCTGCAACCAAAGAGTAAAGTATTGCTGACAGTGGACAGCCCTGTCTTATTGACCTGGTTAAAGGAATAAAATCTGTTAAAAAACCATTGCATTTGACACAACTCTTGGCATCAGCGTAGAGACATCTCAGACACCGAATTATGTTTTCCCCAAAATCAAATCTTTCTAAAACCGCAAATAGAAAATCGTGCTCTACCCTATCAAACGCTTTTTCTAAGTCTGCATTAATTAAAAAGCCACTGACTCCTGCCTTCTCCATGTACCAGACTTTGTCCCTCACACCATTAACTGTGTCTGAGATGTCTCTGCCTATTACCGCATAAGCCTGGTTAGTTTGGATGACTGTTGGTAAGACCCGCTTCAGTCTGTTTGCCATTATCTTCGCCAAAATCTTGTAGTCACAATTTAAAAGGCTTATGGGTCTAAAATTCTGCAGCTCTTCCCTGTCCCCTTTCTTTTTATATATAATTTTAATTAAACCTCTTGACATCCTTGAGCTGAGAGCCCCTCCTTTCCACACTTCTTCATACATTTGTCTTAAAACGGGAACAAGTGAACCTTTAAAAACCTTGTAAAATTCACATGGTAAGCCATCCAGACCAGGACTCCTGCCGTTTTTCATCTCATCTATGGCTCTCTCTATTTCTTCACTATTGATGTCTCTATTGCACATTGTTTTATCTTCCTTACTTACTTTACTCTTAATATTATTCAATAAAAAATCTTTTGCACCCTCTTCCACACCTTGTTTCGAAAATAAGTTGGTATAGAATCTTTTTATTTCCTTTAAAATATTGTCCTTATCTGTCAATCTCTTTCCTTCTCCATTTTTAATACATTTAATTTCTTCAGTTTTCTGTCTGTTTTTTTCTAGTTCAAAAAAGAACTTTGTGCATCGTTCGCCTTCAATCATATATTTCGCTCTACTTCTTATCATAGCACCCTGGAATTTCTCTTCTTCTATTTTTTTAAGCTCATCTTCTATCTCCATAATTTTATTCGTGTTTTCATTTTTCCCATCACTTTGTTTTAGTTCCTCTTCTAGTTCTTTCCGTAACTTTTCTTCTCTCCCCCTTTCCTGTCTTCTCAGTTTTTTACAAAACAAAATCGAATGTCTTTTAATATCATACTTTAGATTATCCCACCATATTCCCAAGTTACTTTCATACTTTGTCATGTTCTTTATGCTGTTTACAATTATATTTTCTATTTCCATTTGATAAAAATTGTCTTTTAAGACTTTTGTATTTAAAATCCATACCCCCGGCCCCTTCTCTATTTTATTCAGATCTATATTAAAAACAATAAAGTCATGATCACTAAAATTACATCTTCTGTAGTAAATACTTTTAAAATTCTCCATAAAACTACTTTTTGCCAAAACAATATCAATTCTGCTTTGCTTAATTTCATCTAAAACAATTTGTCTTCTGCTAAACTTTCTAACTCCTTTATTCCTTTCTCTCCATACATCTATTAAATCGAGTTCTTCCATTACCTGTATTAGTTCCTTTCTTCCCCTTTCTGCTCTAAAAACCATATTATCTGCCACATCTTCTTTCTGTAGTGCTATATTAAAATCCCCAGCAACCACAGTTTCCCCCCAAGCCTCGATTAGAACTTTTAATTTCTTAAAAAATTCAACTTTCTCTTTCTCTTCATTCGGTGCATGTATGTTACAAACATTCATTTTCTCATTACCTTCTCCAACACTTATAGTTAGTATTTTTCCTTTTTTATCATTATATATTTCTGTTACTTCCTCAACCATATTCCTTTTAATTAAAAAAGCCACTCCTCTACCTCTTCCCTCACAATTATTAAATAAAACCTCCCCATCCCATCGTTTTCTAAAATCTTCCGCTATCACACTTGTCCAGTTCGTTTCTTGCAATAAAATAATATCATTTTTCTCAGTCTCTCTGATTAACTTCTGTAATTTTTCGGGATTCGCCCCTCCCCTCATGTTTATTGAAATAAAATTCCACCCCATTAAAATAATAAATGGCAATAAATAATTCAAGCCAACAAAATATTTAAGAAACATAAAACCAACCATTACTATGTACCACCATCATCCTGTAAAACCTCATATCTCCCTCCATTTATTTCTATTTGTTTTGCCTTTCTTCTTCTCTCCTGTGCTTTTAATACCTTGTCCGTGTCAATACTTGGTTTTAACCTTTTCCTTTTGCTCATAAAATTGCCCAACTTGTTTAAAACGTCACAGTTACCTTGTCCATCTTTATCCAACGATTCTTCTTTATTAAGTTCCTTGTGTGTCCGGGTCTCCTCCTCCCTCTGCTCCTCCTCCTCCATTGTTTCAGCTTCAATTGTTCCAGTTAAAATCGCAATGTCCATGTCTGAGTCCTCGCTCTCTGAGTCTTGTTGTCTGGGGGGCTGAGCACAGGGGGGATCCTCTTCATGCGTCGGTTCCTGGGAGGGACCCTCATCCCCCGCCTCTGATGCTACCATGTTAATCTCCAACTTGCTTACTTCTCCCTCTCCCTCAGCAGAAGAAACGCATGTACAGTGTATGAATGCACGGGAGCAATCAGGGCATCTGGGAGCGACGCATTCCCGGGCATAGTGACCCTGCCGTAAGCACTCCCTGCATGTAAACTCCGGACACTCTCGCAGCACGTGACCAGGGTTCATGCACAACCGGCAGATTTTCACCTGCCGGTCGTGAATCACCCGGCAGTACTGGGGACCGTCCGGAGTCTCGAACCTGGTGGAATACGGCAGGGAGGCTACATCTTTCGGGAATTTTACTTTGATGAATCTTGTCCCATCTTCAACGGACGTGCCCGGGTAGAAGCGCCGCCTCAATGGGAGGACAGGGTCCACTCTCCACCTCCGCAGCTTTTCCAACACCTCTTCATCGGTTATGAATGGGGCCAGTTGTAGGAAGGAGACCATAACCTCGTTCACTTGTAGTCTTTTAGTCTGGATTAGAACCCCTTTGCATAAGAGGCCCCCATCTAAAATTTCACATGCCTCCTCATTTTCCAACGTCGCTTGATATTGTTTGTTTTGTGTAGACCGTAGTACCAGTAGCTTCCCCGCACCCACCGTCTTCTCGATTTCTTTAATCAAGTCAACTGGTGTTATGTTTTCAATCTCCTCTGTTTCCAAAAGCATCGTCAGTTCTTTCAAATATTTTCTTTGTCTTAGCCCTTTCACATTCTCCATATCTTTTTTTGTTTCTTGCTTATTTCTCTTTTCTCCATCACGCATGTTATATTCCTTCTTTCTCCTCATGTCCAATCCATTGTTCATTTTATCCGCATCATTATTCTGTCCTTGTACAATCATTTCAGTTGTTTTGTTAATTAATCCATTCATATTATTTCCATCCGCCTCACTTTCTTTCCCTCCATGCCGAGCTACCTTGTTGAAATCATTGTCCATACTCTTTTTCCTTGTATCCAGTCCGGTTTCATTCATAATTGGCAACTTTTTAAATACCTTGTTTGAATCACAGTCCATTGTCGTTGTCGGTTTTCCATTGTCCAGTTTCACTTCGCTACATTCATCCGTTCCTGGGGGCAAATCCACAACACGCTTGTCCGCTTCCACTCCAAGCTCGATGCCATGCGGTCCGTCCATTGTTCGTTCAAAAAAGAAAGAATCAAAAAGAGGCTCCCCAGACAGAAACTAAGTCTGCTGGGGACGCAAAAACGAAAATAAAGCACTTAAACTTTTGAATAAACCTTCAAATAAATAAGAAAACCAACAAAGAATGGGGAGAGCCTTCCTCTCCCTACTGCAGCCGTCAACTCACAAACACAAACCAGGAAGTGGGCGTGTTCAGGGTAGTGTGGCCGTAAGCGAAAGAAGAGGGTGAATTTTCAGTATTTATAATCAACACCGCGGAAGTTGCAACTCCACTGTTTGCCAAGAGGGGTAGCCATTTATAGAACAACAGGGGTTTAATATGTGCGTAATTCTTCATTTATTTGTTTTGCAAACAGGTTGTGAAAGAATGCAAATCCGCCCAAAAGGGGCTGCTCCGAGGCCAGAAAAAATACCAAAAAGTTTGCTGGAAGTAAAAAGCTTACAGCACCTGGTATTCCCAGGCGGTCTCCCATCCAAGTACTAACCAGGCCCGACCCTGCTTAGCTTCCGAGATCGGACGAGATCGGGCGTGTTCAGGGTAGTATGGCCGTAAGCGAAAGAAGAGGGTGAATTTTCAGTATTTATAATCAACACCGCGGAAGTTGCAACCCCACTGTTTGCCAAGAGGGGTAGCCATTTATAGGACAACAGGGGTTTAATATGTGCGTATTTCTTCATTTATTTGTTTTGCAAAAAGGTTGTGAAAGAATGCAAATCCGTCCAAAAGGGGCTGCTCCGAGGCCAGAAAAAATACCAAAAAGTTTGCTGGAAGTAAAAAGCTTACAGCACCTGGTATTCCCAGGCGGTCTCCCATCCAAGTACTAACCAGGCCCGACCCTGCTTAGCTTCCGAGATCGGATGAGATCGGGCGTGTTCAGGGTAGTATGGCCGTAAGCGAGAGAAGAGGGTGAATTTTCAGTATTTATAATCAACACCGCGGATGTTGCAACCCCACTGTTTGCCAAGAGGGGTAGCAAATTATAAAACAACAATGGTTTAATATGTTCGTATTTCTTCATTTATTTGTTTTGCAAAAAGGTTGTGAAAGAATGCAAATCCGTCCAAAAGGGGCTGCTCCGAGGCCAGAAAAAATACCAAAAAGTTTGCTGGAAGTAAAAAGCTTACAGCACCTGGTATTCCCAGGCGGTCTCCCATCCAAGTACTAACCAGGCCCGACCCTGCTTAGCTTCCGAGATCGGACGAGATTTTTTTTTTTTTTTTTTGACTTTTATTGATAGAGCTTATCCAAAAACAATTTTACAATCCATAATTTACATCATTTTGCTCAGTACATCTTCATAGCTTTCAAAAACACAAAACGTGGTCATCTAACACTCGTACAACAACATTCGTGCATTAATGTTAAAACAAATTATGTGTAAATTCAGAGCACACTGTGTCGCATAATTCATAAAGTACTTTTTGTGCAGTGACCATATACACCTTGTAAAATACATCTTCAAAAGATTGTAATAGAGCTAAAACACAAACAGGCACGTCGATTACATCACATCTGGTAAAATTATTCTTACACCCTCCCAAGTTATTTGCACAAAAGGATTAGTAAGAACAAATATTTTGTTAAAAACCTCTAAAATTCCGTTATTATTAAAATAGACATACAGTGCTTCCATTATTCTTTTCAATTTGCTTTCAAACAGTTTGCATATATCCAGTTTCCGTCCTTTATTCTTCAAAACCGTTCTTCTTACCCACACTGTATGCCTAGCCACTGACAAAACTATATTGAGTGCCTGGTTATTTTTTCCTTTTTTACCTTGTATCATCCCAAATAAAAACACCTTCTCCCAATTTTCATCAACATACTGCTCATTCTGTCCAAAACCTTTCGTCATTTCCTTAAGCACTGCGGTCAGTTTTTTCAGTTCTTCACAGTTAAAGAACATATGCTTTAAGCCCTCTTTCTCCTTCTTGCATATTTTGCATGTTTCATCCCTCGCAAGTCCCATCTTAAAAAGTCTCATTTCATTAAAAACACAGTTGTGGGCTAAAAGGAAATCAAAATTTTCTAACGAAGGGCATTTCAAACCGGTTCTGATGTTTCTCCACACATCTTTTGTGTTAAAATCTACAAACATCTTTTCCCAATAAGAATTTGCTCTCGGTTGTATAAAAGCCATTTCTCTAAAAACAGAATAGAAGTCTTTTAAAACAAGAGCACTAAAAGGTGTCCCTGTGTCCTTCATCTCTATTCTCATTGGACCTTCCTCTTGTTTCTTTTCATTTCTTTCTATAATTGTCCACCATTCTTTAGGAACTGCTTTTTTTATTGTCATGTACTCATTCCTGATTTTTTCTTCATTTCATTCGTCTACTGTTGCACCAATCTCGTCAATGAAAGCCTGAAATGGCAAGAATCCCGGTCTGACCTCGTACAAAAGATCTCTGATTTTTCGGAATCCTGCGTCAAACCAGTGCTTGTAAAAGTTCCCTCCTCCAATTCGTAAATTCGGATTTAAGAACAAGGGTTGATTTAAAATTTCTTCCTTTCCCTCCGGTTTAAAAACTACATGTCCTATAAAATCACTCCAAGCCCTTAAAACTTCCCTATAAAAGTCTGGGATGCCGTTTGTCATATATTCTTTTGTTTTCATCCACAAGGCTGAAGGCCCCATTTTAAAAGTTTTGTCTAAAAAGTATTCCAGAATTCGTGTCGATTCTTTGTCTCCCTCCCTCATGAAATTTTTAACAGTTTTTATTCTTAAAGCCTTCAGTCTTATGGATGGATCGAGCAATCCCAGACCGCCCTCCTCCACCCTTCCAATCAGAGTCTCATAGGCTATTTTAGCTGGCTTACCATCCCAAATAAAATCAGTCACATACTGCTTCAGAGTTTTAACTGTGGGTAATGGCAAACACTCTGATCCAAGGACACTCCATATTTTGGATAAAAACAGTGTATTAACAACTAAAATTTTTCCCTTCAGAGTAAGACCTCTCCTTTTCCAAAATGCCAATCTATTTCTTATTTTCCCGATTGTCTCCTCCCACATCAGTTTCGTAGTTTCTTTTTCATTTGGCCCTATTCTCACCCCCAGAATTTTAAGGTTATCTTTTACTTCTTTAAAAGGCAGTGTCCTTGACAAGGCGGTTTGCTTTCCTAATTTTAAAATCTCAGTTTTGCCAACATTCATCCGAGCTCCTGAACCCCGGCTGTATATTTCTATGGCATCCAACGCTTTAAAAACGCTGTGCTCATCTTTTAAAATTAGGGTTGTGTCATCTGCATATTGATAAATTTTGGTTTCTGTGTTAAAATTCTTAAAACCTTCAATCTTTACCCCTTTTATTCCATTGTCAGCATTGATCGCAAGTCCTAAAGGTTCTGCAACCAAAGAGTAAAGTATTGCTGACAGTGGACAGCCCTGTCTTATTGACCTGGTTAAAGGAATAAAATCTGTTAAAAAACCATTGCATTTGACACAACTCTTGGCATCAGCGTAGAGACATCTCAGACACCGGATTATGTTTTCTCCAAAATCAAATCTTTCTAAAACCGCAAATAGAAAATCGTGCTCTACCCTATCAAACGCTTTTTCTAAGTCTGCATTAATTAAAAAGCCACTGACTCCTGCCTTCTCCATGTACCAGACTTTGTCCCTCACACCATTAACTGTGTCTGAGATGTCTCTGCCTATTACCGCATAAGCCTGGTTAGTTTGGATGACTGTTGGTAAGACCCGCTTCAGTCTGTTTGCCATTATCTTCGCCAAAATCTTGTAGTCACAATTTAAAAGGCTTATGGGTCTAAAATTCTGCAGCTCTTCCCTGTCCCCTTTCTTTTTATATATAATTTTAATTAAACCTCTTGACATCCTTGAGCTGGGAGCCCCACCTTTCCACACTTCTTCATACATTTGTCTTAAAACAGGAACGAGAGAACCTTTAAAAACCTTGTAAAATTCACATGGTAAGCCATCCAGACCAGGACTCCTGCCGTTTTTCATCTCATCTATGGCTCTCTCTATTTCTTCACTATTGATGTCTCTATTGCACATTGTTTTATCTTCCTTACTTACTTTACTCTTAATATTATTCAATAAAAAATCTTTTGCACCCTCTTCCACACCTTGTTTTGAAAATAAGTTGGTATAGAATCTTTTTATTTCCTTTAAAATATTGTCCTTATCTGTCAATCTCTTTCCTTCTCCATTTTTAATACATTTAATTTCTTCCGTTTTCTGTCTGTTTTTTTCTAGTTCAAAAAAGAACTTTGTGCATCGTTCGCCTTCAATCATATATTTCGCTCTACTCCTTATCATAGCTCCCTGGAATTTCTCTTCTTCTATTTTTTTAAGTTCATCTTCTATCTCCATAATTTTATTCGTGTTTTCATTTTTCCCATCACTTTGTTTTAGTTCCTCTTCTAGTTCTTTTCGTAACTTTTCTTCTCTCCCCCTTTCCTGTCTTCTCAGTTTTTTACAAAACAAAATCGAATGTCTTTTAATATCATACTTTAGATTGTCCCACCATATTCCCAAGTTACTTTCATACTTTGTCATGTTCTTTATGCTGTTCACAATTATATTTTCTATTTCCATTTGATAAAAATTGTCTTTTAAGACTTTTGTATTTAAAATCCATACCCCCGGCCCCTTCTCTATTTTATTCAGATCTATATTAAAAACAATAAAGTCATGATCACTAAAATTACATCTTCTGTAGTAAATACTTTTAAAATTCTCCATAAAACTACTTTTTGCCAAAACAATATCAATTCTGCTTTGCTTAATTTCATCTAAAACAATTTGTCTTCTGCTAAACTTTCTAACTCCTTTATTCCTTTCTCTCCATACATCTATTAAATCGAGTTCTTCCATTACCTGTATTAGTTCCTTTCTTCCCCTTTCTGCTCTAAAAACTATATTATCTGCCACATCTTCTTTCTGTAGTGCTATATTAAAATCCCCAGCAACCACAGTTTCCCCCCAAGCCTCGATTAGAACTTTTAATTTCATAAAAAATTCAACTTTCTCTTTCTCTTCATTCGGTGCATGTATGTTACAAACATTCATTTTCTCATTACCTTCTCCAACACTTATAGTTAGTATTTTTCCTTTTTTATCATTATATATTTCTGTTACTTCCTCAACCATATTCCTTTTAATTAAAAAAGCCACTCCTCTACCTCTTCCCTCACAATTATTAAATAAAACCTCCCCATCCCATCGTTTTCTAAAATCCTCCGCTATCACACTTGTCCAGTTCGTTTCTTGCAATAAAATAATATCATTTTTCTCAGTCTCTCTGATTAACTTCTGTAATTTTTCGGGATTCGCCCCTCCCCTCATGTTTATTGAAATAAAATTCCACCCCATTAAAATAATAAATGGCAATAAATAATTCAAGCCAACAAAATATTTAAGAAACATAAAACCAACCATTACTATGTACCACCATCATCCTGTAAAACCTCAAATCTCCCTCCAGTTATTTCTATTTGTTTTGCCTTTCTTCTTCTCTCCTGTGCTTGTAATACCTTGTCTATGTTAATACTTGGTTTCAACCTTTTCCTTTTGGTCGTAAAATTGCCCCACTTGTTTGAAATGTCACGGTTAATTTTTCCTTTTCCAACTTCATCCAATGATTCTTCTTTATTTAGTTCCTTGTGTGTCTGGGTCTCCTCCTCCCTCTGCCCCTTCTCCCCCATTGTTTCAGCCCCAATTATTCCAGTTAAAATCCCAATGTCCATGCCTGAGTCCTCGCGCTCTGAGTCTTGTTGTCTGGGGGGCTGAGCACAGGGGGGATCCTCTTCAGGTGTCGGTTCCTGGGAGGGACCCTCATCCCCCGCCTCTGATGCCACCATGTTTATCTCCAACTTGCTTACTTCTCCCTCTCCCTCAGCAGAAGAAACGCATGTACAGTGTATGAATGCACGGCAGCAATCAGGGCATCTGAGAGCGACGCATTCCCGGGCATAGTGACCCTGCTGTAAGCACTCCCTGCACGTAAACTCCGGACATTCCCGCAGCACGTGACCAGGGTTCATGCACAACCGGCAGATCTTCACCTGCCGGTCGTGAATCACCCGGCAGTACCGGGGACCGTTCGGAGTTTCAAATCTAGTGGAATACGGCAGGGAGGCTACATCTTTCGGGAATTTTACTTTAATGAATCTTGTTCCATCTTCAACGGACGTGCCCGGGTAGAAGCGCCGCCTCAATGGGAGGACAGGGTCCACTCTCCACCTCTGCAGCTTTTCCAACACCTCTTCATCTGTTATGAATGGGGGCAGTTGTAGGAAGGAGACCATAACTTCGTTAACTTGAGTCTTTTAGTCTGAATTAGAACCCCTTTGCATAAGAGACCCCCATCTAAAATTTCACATGCCTCCTCATTTTCCAACGTCGCTTCATATTGTTTATTTTGTGTAGCCCGTAGTACCAGTAGCTTCCCCGTACCCACCATCTTCTCGATTTCTTTAATTAAGTCAATTGGTGTTATGTTTTCAATCTCCTCTGTTTCCAAAAGCATTGTCAGTTCTTCCAAATATTTTCTTTGTCTTAGCCCTTTCACATTCTCCATATCTTTTTTTGTTTCTTGCTTATTTCTCTTTTCTCCATCACGCATGTTATATTCCTTCTTTCTCCTCATGTCCAATCCATTGTTCATTTTATCCGCATCATTATTCTGTCCTTGTACAATCATTTCAGTTGTTTTGTTAATTAATCCATTCATATTATTTCCATCCGCCTCACTTTCTTTCCCTCCATGCCGAGCTACCTTGTTGAAATCATTGTCTATACTCTTTTTCCTTGTATCCAGTCCGGTTTCATTCATAATTAGCAACTTTTTAAATACCTTGTTTGAATCACAGTCCATTGTCGTTGTCGGTTTTCCATTGTCCAGTTTCACTTCACTACATCCATCAGTTCCTGGGGGCAAATCCACAACACGCTTGCCCGCTTCCACTCCAAACTCGATGCCATGCGGTCTGTCCATTGTTTGTTCAAAAAAGAGAGAACCAAAAAAAGGCTCCCCAGACAGAAACTAAGTCTGCTGGGGACGCAAAAACGAAAATAAATAAATAAATAAATAAATAAAGCACTTAAACTTTTAAATAAACCTTCAAATAAATAAGAAAACCAACAAAGAATGGGGAGAGCCTTCCTCTCCCTACTGCAGCCATCAACTCACAAACACAAACCAGGAAGTGGGCGTGTTCAGGGTAGTATGGCCGTAAGCGAAAGAAGAGGGTGAATTTTCAGTATTTATAATCAACACTGCGGAAGTTGCAACGCCACTGTTTGCCAAGAGGGGTAGCCATTTATAAAACAACAGGGGTTTAATATGTGTGTAATTCTTCATTTATTTGTTTTGCAAAAAGGTTGTGAAAGAATGCAAATCTGTCCAAAAGGGGCTGCTCCGAGGCCAGAAAAAATACCAAAAAGTTTGCTGGAAGTAAAAAGCTTACAGCACCTGGTATTCCCAGGCGGTCTCCCATCCAAGTACTAACCAGGCCCGACCCTGCTTAGCTTCCGAGATCGGGCGTGTTCAGGGTAGTATGGCCGTAAGCGAAAGAAGAGGGTGAATTTTCAGTATTTATAATCAACACCGTGGAAGTTGCAACTCCACTGTTTGCCAAGAGGGGTAGCCATTAATAGAACAACAGGGGTTTAATATGTGCGTATTTCTTCATTTATTTGTTTTGCAAAAAGGTTGTGAAAGAATGCAAATCCGTCCAAAAGGGGCTGCTCCGAGGCCAGAAAAAATACCAAAAAGTTTGCTGGAAGTAAAAAGCTTACAGCACCTGGTATTCCCAGGCGGTCTCCCATCCAAGTACTAACCGGGCCCGACCCTGCTTAGCTTCCGAGATCGGACGAGATCGGGCGTGTTCAGGGTAGTATGGCCGTAAGCGAAAGAAGAGGGTGGATTTTCAGTATTTATAATCAACACCGCGGAAGTTGCAACCCCACTGTTTGCCAAGAGGGGTAGCCATTTATAGAACAACAGGGGTTTAATATGTGCGTATTTCTTCATTTATTTGTTTTGCAAAAAGGTTGTGAAAGAATGCAAATCCGTCCAAAAGGGGCTGCTCCGAGGCCAGAAAAAATACCAAAAAGTTTGCTGGAAGTAAAAAGCTTACAGCACCTGGTATTCCCAGGCGGTCTCCCATCCAAGTACTAACCAGGCCCGACCCTGCTTAGCTTCCGAGATCGGACGAGATCGGGCGTGTTCAGGGTAGTATGGCCGTAAGCGAGAGAAGAGGGTGAATTTTCAGTATTTATAATCAACACCGCGGATGTTGCAACCCCACTGTTTGCCAAGAGGGGTAGCAAATTATAAAACAACAATGGTTTAATATGTTCGTATTTCTTCATTTATTTGTTTTGCAAAAAGGTTGTGAAAGAATGCAAATCCGTCCAAAAGGGGCTGCTCCGAGGCCAGAAAAAATACCAAAAAGCTTGCTGGAAGTAAAAAGCTTACAGCACCTGGTATTCCCAGGCGGTCTCCCATCCAAGTACTAACCAGGCCCGACCCTGCTTAGCTTCCGAGATCGGACGAGATCGGGCGTTTTCAGGGTAGTATGGCCGTAAGCGAAAGAAGAGGGTGAATTTTCAGTATTTATAATCAACACCGCGGAAGTTGCAACTCCACTGTTTGCCAAGAGGGGTAGCCATTTATAGAACAACAGGGGTTTAATATGTGTAATTCTTCATTTATTTGTTTTGCAAACAGGTTGTGAAAGAATGCAAATCCGTCCAAAAGGGGCTGCTCCGAGGCCAGAAAAAATACCAAAAAGTTTGCTGGAAGTAAAAAGCTTACAGCACCTGGTATTCCCAGGCGGTCTCCCATCCAAGTACTAACCAGGCCCGACCCTGCTTAGCTTCCGAGATCGGACGAGATCGGGCGTGTTCAGGGTAGTATGGCCGTAAGCGAGAGAAGGGGGTGAATTTTCAGTATTTATAATCAACACCGCGGAAGTTGCAACCCCACTGTTTGCCAAGAGGGGTAGCAAATTATAAAACAACAATGGTTTAATATGTTCGTATTTCTTCATTTATTTGTTTTGCAAAAAGGTTGTGAAAGAATGCAAATCCGTCCAAAAGGGGCTGCTCCGAGGCCAGAAAAAATACCAAAAAGTTTGCTGGAAGTAAAACGCTTACAGCACCGGGTATTCCCAGGCGGTCTCCCATCCAAGTACTAACCAGGCCCGACCCTGCTTAGCTTCCGAGATCGGACGAGATTTTTTTTTTTTTTTTTTTTTTTTTTTTTTTTTTTAGCATCATACCTTATTTATTCTCTCATTTAATGCATCATTATTAGTTGTATATCGGTTAACAAAAATCTGAAAAGGTGAGGTGAAAGCCGGTTCTCTGAAAAAGCAGAGTTCCCATCACGAATAGTTTGCGCTTTGCAAAAATATGCCTGTTTTGATCATTTCAAATCGTGTGCACTGTATAACAATTTTTGTATGTGAAAAATAATTAAAATAATTGTGCGGAGGGGCGGGGGGCATGCCCCCAGACTGCCCACCCACCAGGGCCTCACAAAATTCTATAGAAAACACAATCAAAGTCTTTTTCTGTCTTGATATTTTGACAACGATACAAACTTCTGAGACAAAATGTCCCGAGATGATCCGACCTGCGAGACAATGCTGAGAAAAACAAGTGAAAAATGAGCTGCAGTTTTAAATAGGTCCACTTGATGTCAGCAAAGCCAGGCACCACTTGCAAAGCAACAAGCAGTATTTCTCTTTTTTCTTTTTCTCTCTCTTTTCTCGAAGAGAGAAAAATACAGCTAGTTGCTTTGCACCTCTCTTTTTTCTTTCCGTGTCTCTATCTCTAGTTTTCTTTATCTATTATTCTCTCCTGTTCTTTTTTTCTCTCATTCCCCCTCACTTTTTTTCTTACTTTCTCTCTCATTCTCTCTCTACGCCTCTTTCTTTCTCTTGCCCATTTTCTCTTTCCTTTTCACCATCTTTTTCCATTTATTTCTTTTCTTGCTTTTGCACTCTTTTAAATTTCTGACTTTTTTTCTTTCACTTCTTATCTACCTCCATTTATCTTCTTCCTCCTTTTTCTCTTTTGTCTCTTCCTTTCCAACATAATTTCTCTGAGTTGTTTCCTTCTCTTTCGGTTTTCTCCCTTATTTCTCTTCCCCTATCATTTTTCCCCATTTATTTTTTTGTGCTCACTCTATTTCTCTTTCTTTTCGCTGTCACTGTCTCCATTGTTCTCTCTTTTTGTCTTTCTTGCACTTTTTTCTTTATTTTTATCCCCTCCCTTTCTATCTTTTGTTGTATCTTTCATTTCTTTCTTTCCCCTTTTCTTCTCTGTGCTCTCTCTATTTTACAACTTCTGAGACAAAATGTCCCGAGATGAAAACATGTCAGCCAGAGTTTGTGGACAACAAAAATGGACAGTCTTCTCAAAAACCAAAACCATGATTCGGTCCATAAAAAAACACTAAATCCACAAGGGGGCGATCTCCTCTCTACAGGATTCCCGGAGGCTGTCCCTTCCCGGCAATCTTTTTGGAGCACTCCAGCAGAGCGTTGTGGATGTCCTTGGCGCAGGAGATCTGGGACTTGATCATGCCCAGGTACTGTCCGTAGGACATGGACTCGGTCTGGACCGTGTCGGGTTTGGTGGCGGTGGGGACCAGGTTGGGGGAATGCTTGGCGCTGTCGATGCTCTGCGAGAGGCACTCGTAGGCCAGACGCAAACAAAGCTCCAGCTGATCGCAAAGTGCGTAGAACTCCTCCAAGCTTTTGTCAAAGCGCTGAACAGCGGTGTCGCTGCTTGTAACTCCATTATCTATGATGGTGTTATGGGTGAGGTTAAGCGACGCGATCTTCATGAGATTCTGCAAACTTTCTTTTAATTGCGGGATGAGGATTTTAAATCGATGAACCGGGTCGAAGTCTTGTTGCTGAGTGAGTTGCTGTTGTTGCTGCTGTTGCAGAGAAGCAGCTTGTTGTGCTTGTAAACTCGGACCGCCCCAATTGGTGTTATGTTTTCAATCTCCTCTGTTTCCAAAAGCATTGTCAGTTCTTCCAAGTATTTTCTTTGTCTTAGCCCTTTCACATTCTCCATATCTTTTTTTGTTTCTTGCTTATTTCTCTTTTCTCCATCACGCATGTTATATTCCTTCTTTCTCCTCATGTCCAATCCATTGTTCATTTTATCCGCATCATTATTCTGTCCTTGTACAATCATTTCAGTTGTTTTGTTAATTAATCCATTCATGTTATTTCCATCCGCCTCACTTTCTTTCCCTCCATGCCGAGCTACCTTGTTGAAATCATTGTCTATACTCTTTTTCCTTGTATCCAGTCCGGTTTCATTCATAATTAGCAACTTTTTAAATACCTTGTTTGAATCACAGTCCATTGTCGTTGTCGGTTTTCCATTGTCCAGTTTCACTTCACTACATCCATCAGTTCCTGGGGGCAAATCCACAGCACGCTTGCCCGCTTCCACTCCAAACTCGATGCCATGCGGTCTGTCCATTGTTTGTTCAAAAAAGAGAGAACCAAAAAAAGGCTCCCCAGACAGAAACTAAGTCTGCTGGGGACGCAAAAACGAAAATAAATAAATAAATAAATAAATAAATAAATAAATAAAGCACTTAAACTTTTAAATAAACCTTCAAATAAATAAGAAAACCAACAAAGAATGGGGAGAGCCTTCCTCTCCCTACTGCAGCCATCAACTCACAAACACAAACCAGGAAGTGGGCGTGTTCAGGGTAGTATGGCCGTAAGCGAATGAGGTGAATTTTCAGTATTTATAATCAACACTGCGGAAGTTGCAACGCCACTGTTTGCCAAGAGGGGTAGCCATTTATAAAACAACAGGGGTTTAATATGTGTGTAATTCTTCATTTATTTGTTTTGCAAACAGGTTGTGAAAGAATGCAAATCCGTCCAAAAGGGGCTGCTCCGAGGCCAGAAAAAATACCAAAAAGTTTGCTGGAAGTAAAAAGCTTACAGCACCTGGTATTCCCAGGCGGTCTCCCATCCAAGTACTAACCAGGCCCGACCCTGCTTAGCTTCCGAGATCGGACGAGATCGGGCGTGTTCAGGGTAGTATGGCCGTAAGCGAATGAGGTGAATTTTCAGTATTTATAATCAACACCGCGGAAGTTGCAACTCCACTGTTTGCCAAGAGGGGTAGCCATTTATAGAACAACAGGGGTTTAATATGTGCATAATTCTTCATTTATTTGTTTTGCAAACAGGTTGTGAAAGAATGCAAATCCGTCCAAAAGGGGCTGCTCCGAGGCCAGAAAAAATACCAAAAAGCTTGCTGGAAGTAAAAAGCTTACAGCACCTGGTATTCCCAGGCGGTCTCCCATCCAAGTACTAACCGGGCCCGACCCTGCTTAGCTTCCGAGATCGGACGAGATCGGGCGTGTTCAGGGTAGTATGGCCGTAAGCGAAAGAAGAGGGTGAATTTTCAGTATTTATAATCAACACCGCGGAAGTTGCAACCCCACTGTTTGCCAAGAGGGGTAGCAAATTATAAAACAACAATGGTTTAATATGTTCGTATTTCTTCATTTATTTGTTTTGCAAAAAGGTTGTGAAAGAATGCAAATCCGTCCAAAAGGGGCTGCTCCGAGGCCAGAAAAAATACCAAAAAGCTTGCTGGAAGTAAAAAGCTTACAGCACCTGGTATTCCCAGGCGGTCTCCCATCCAAGTACTAACCAGGCCCGACCCTGCTTAGCTTCCGAGATCGGACGAGATCGGGCGTGTTCAGGGTAGTATGGCCGTAAGCGAAAGAATAGGGTGAATTTTCAGTATTTATAATCAACACCGCGGAAGTTGCAACTCCACTGTTTGCCAAGAGGGGTGGCCATTTATAGAACAACAGGGGTTTAATATGTGTGTAATTCTTCATTTATTTGTTTTGCAAACAGGTTGTGAAAGAATGCAAATCCGTCCAAAAGGGGCTGCTCCGAGGCCAGAAAAAATACCAAAAAGTTTGCTGGAAGTAAAAAGCTTACCGCACCTGGTATTCCCAGGCGGTCTCCCATCCAAGTACTAACCAGGCCCGACCCTGCTTAGCTTCCGAGATCGGACGAGATCGGGCGTGTTCAGGGTAGTATGGCCGTAAGCGAAAGAAGAGGGAGAATTTTTAGTATTTATAATTACACCACGGAAGTTGCAACGCCACTGTGTGCCAAGAGGGGTAGCAAATTATAAAACAACAGTGGTTTAATATGTGTGTAATTCTTCATTTATTTGTTTTGCAAACAGGTTGTGAAAGAATGCAAATCCGTCCAAAAGGGGCTGCTCCGAGGCCAGAAAAAATACCAAAAAGTTTGCTGGAAGTAAAAAGCTTACAGCACCTGGTATTCCCAGGCGGTCTCCCATCCAAGTACTAACCAGGCCCGACCCTGCTTAGCTTCCGAGATCGGACGAGATTTTTTTTTTTTTTTTTTTTTTTTTCTTCTTTTTTTCTTCCCTCTTCTTCTAACAAAATAGCAAAAACTTTGCTGGAAGTAAAAAGCTTACAGCACCTGGTATTCCCAGGCGGTCTCCCATCCAAGTACTAACCAGGCCCGACCCTGCTTAGCTTCCGAGATCGGACGAGATCTTTTTTTTTTTTTTTTTTTTTTTTTTTTTATTCTTTTTTTCTTCACTTTCTCTAAAAAACAAACAGGCACATTGATTACATCACATCTGGTAAAATTATTCTTACACCCTCCCAAGTTATTTGCACAAAAGGATTAGTAAGAACAAATATTTTGTTAAAAACCTCTAAAATTCCGTTATTATTAAAATAGACATACAGTGCTTCCATTATTCTTTTCAATTTGCTTTCAAACAGTTTGCATATATCCAGTTTCCGTCCTTTATTCTTCAAAACCGTTCTTCTTACCCACACTGTATGCCTAGCCACTGACAAAACTATATTGAGTGCCTGGTTATTTTTTCCTTTTTTACCTTGTATCATCCCAAATAAAAACACCTTCTCCCAATTTTCATCAACATACTGCTCATTCTGTCCAAAACCTTTCGTCATTTCCTTAAGCACTGCGGTCAGTTTTTTCAGTTCTTCACAGTTAAAGAACATATGCTTTAAGCCCTCTTTCTCCTTCTTGCATATTTTGCATGTTTCATCCCTCGCAAGTCCCATCTTAAAAAGTCTCATTTCATTAAAAACACAGTTGTGGGCTAAAAGGAAATCAAAATTTTCTAACGAAGGGCATTTCAAACCGGTTCTGATGTTTCTCCACACATCTTTTGTGTTAAAATCTACAAACATCTTTTCCCAATAAGAATTTGCTCTCGGTTGTATAAAAGCCATTTCTCTAAAAACAGAATAGAAGTCTTTTAAAACAAGAGCACTAAAAGGTGTCCCTGTGTCCTTCATCTCTATTCTCATTGGACCTTCCTCTTGTTTCTTTTCATTTCTTTCTATAATTGTCCACCATTCTTTAGGAACTGCTTTTTTTATTGTCATGTACTCATTCCTGATTTTTTCTTCATTTCATTCGTCTACTGTTGCACCAATCTCGTCAATGAAAGCCTGAAATGGCAAGAATCCCGGTCTGACCTCGTACAAAAGATCTCTGATTTTTCGGAATCCTGCGTCAAACCAGTGCTTGTAAAAGTTCCCTCCTCCAATTCGTAAATTCGGATTTAAGAACAAGGGTTGATTTAAAATTTCTTCCTTTCCCTCCGGTTTAAAAACTACATGTCCTATAAAATCACTCCAAGCCCTTAAAACTTCCCTATAAAAGTCTGGGATGCCGTTTGTCATATATTCTTTTGTTTTCATCCACAAGGCTGAAGGCCCCATTTTAAAAGTTTTGTCTAAAAAGTATTCCAGAATTCGTGTCGATTCTTTGTCTCCCTCCCTCATGAAATTTTTAACAGTTTTTATTCTTAAAGCCTTCAGTCTTATGGATGGATCGAGCAATCCCAGACCGCCCTCCTCCACCCTTCCAATCAGAGTCTCATAGGCTATTTTAGCTGGCTTACCATCCCAAATAAAATCAGTCACATACTGCTTCAGAGTTTTAACTGTGGGTAATGGCAAACACTCTGATCCAAGGACACTCCATATTTTGGATAAAAACAGTGTATTAAACAACTAAAATTTTTCCCTTCAGAGTAAGACTTCTCCTTTTCCAAAATGCCAATCTATTTCTTATTTTCCCGATTGTCTCCTCCCACATCAGTTTCGTAGTTTCTTTTTCATTTGGTCCTATTCTCACCCCCAGAATTTTAAGGTTATCTTTTACTTCTTTAAAAGGCAGTGTCCTTGACAAGGCGGTTTGCTTTCCTAATTTTAAAATCTCAGTTTTGCCAACATTCATCCGAGCTCCTGAACCCCGGCTGTATATTTCTATGGCATCCAACGCTTTAAAAATGCTGTGCTCATCTTTTAAAATTAGGGTTGTGTCATCTGCATATTGATAAATTTTGGTTTCTGTGTTAAAATTCTTAAAACCTTCAATCTTTACCCCTTTTATTCCATTGTCAGCATTGATCGCAAGTCCTAAAGGTTCTGCAACCAAAGAGTAAAGTATTGCTGATAGTGGACAGCCCTGTCTTATTGACCTGGTTAAAGGAATAAAATCTGTTAAAAAACCATTGCATTTGACACAACTCTTGGCATCAGCGTAGAGACATCTCAGACACCGGATTATGTTTTCTCCAAAATCAAATCTTTCTAAAACCGCAAATAGAAAATCGTGCTCTACCCTATCAAACGCTTTTTCTAAGTCTGCATTAATTAAAAAGCCACTGACTCCTGCCTTCTCCATGTACCAGACTTTGTCCCTCACACCATTAACTGTGTCTGAGATGTCTCTGCCTATTACCGCATAAGCCTGGTTAGTTTGGATGACTGTTGGTAAGACCCGCTTCAGTCTGTTTGCCATTATCTTCGCCAAAATCTTGTAGTCACAATTTAAAAGGCTTATGGGTCTAAAATTCTGCAGCTCTTCCCTGTCCCCTTTCTTTTTATATATAATTTTAATTAAACCTCTTGACATCCTTGAGCTGAGAGCCCCTCCTTTCCACACTTCTTCATACATTTGTCTTAAAACAGGAACAAGAGAACCTTTAAAAACCTTGTAAAATTCACATGGTAAGCCATCCAGACCAGGACTCCTGCCGTTTTTCATCTCATCTATGGCTCTCTCTATTTCTTCACTATTGATGTCTCTATTGCACATTGTTTTATCTTCCTTACTTACTTTACTCTTAATATTATTCAATAAAAAATCTTTTGCACCCTCTTCCACACCTTGTTTTGAAAATAAGTTGGTATAGAATCTTTTTATTTCCTTTAAAATATTGTCCTTATCTGTCAATCTCTTTCCTTCTCCATTTTTAATACATTTAATTTCTTCCGTTTTCTGTCTGTTTTTTTCTAGTTCAAAAAAGAACTTTGTGCATCGTTCGCCTTCAATCATATATTTCGCTCTACTTCTTATCATAGCTCCCTGGAATTTCTCTTCTTCTATTTTTTTAAGTTCATCTTCTATCTCCATAATTTTATTCGTGTTTTCATTTTTCCCATCACTTTGTTTTAGTTCCTCTTCTAGTTCTTTTCGTAACTTTTCTTCTCTCCCCCTTTCCTGTCTTCTCAGTTTTTTACAAAACAAAATCGAATGTCTTTTAATATCATACTTTAGATTGTCCCACCATATTCCCAAGTTACTTTCATACTTTGTCATGTTCTTTATGCTGTTCACAATTATATTTTCTATTTCCATTTGATAAAAATTGTCTTTTAAGACTTTTGTATTTAAAATCCATACCCCCGGCCCCTTCTCTATTTTATTCAGATCTATATTAAAAACAATAAAGTCATGATCACTAAAATTACATCTTCTGTAGTAAATACTTTTAAAATTCTCCATAAAACTACTTTTTGCCAAAACAATATCAATTCTGCTTTGCTTAATTTCATCTAAAACAATTTGTCTTCTGCTAAACTTTCTAACTCCTTTATTCCTTTCTCTCCATACATCTATTAAATCGAGTTCTTCCATTACCTGTATTAGTTCCTTTCTTCCCCTTTCTGCTCTAAAAACTATATTATCTGCCACATCTTCTTTCTGTAGTGCTATATTAAAATCCCCAGCAACCACAGTTTCCCCCCAAGCCTCGATTAGAACTTTTAATTTCATAAAAAATTCAACTTTCTCTTTCTCTTCATTCGGTGCATGTATGTTACAAACATTCATTTTCTCATTACCTTCTCCAACACTTATAGTTAGTATTTTTCCTTTTTTATCATTATATATTTCTGTTACTTCCTCAACCATATTCCTTTTAATTAAAAAAGCCACTCCTCTACCTCTTCCCTCACAATTATTAAATAAAACCTCCCCATCCCATCGTTTTCTAAAATCCTCCGCTATCACACTTGTCCAGTTCGTTTCTTGCAATAAAATAATATCATTTTTCTCAGTCTCTCTGATTAACTTCTGTAATTTTTCGGGATTCGCCCCTCCCCTCATGTTTATTGAAATAAAATTCCACCCCATTAAAATAATAAATGGCAATAAATAATTCAAGCCAACAAAATATTTAAGAAACATAAAACCAACCATTACTATGTACCACCATCATCCTGTAAAACCTCAAATCTCCCTCCAGTTATTTCTATTTGTTTTGCCTTTCTTCTTCTCTCCTGTGCTTGTAATACCTTGTCTATGTTAATACTTGGTTTCAACCTTTTCCTTTTGGTCGTAAAATTGCCCCACTTGTTTGAAATGTCACGGTTAATTTTTCCTTTTCCAACTTCATCCAATGATTCTTCTTTATTTAGTTCCTTGTGTGTCTGGGTCTCCTCCTCCCTCTGCCCCTTCTCCCCCATTGTTTCAGCCCCAATTATTCCAGTTAAAATCCCAATGTCCATGCCTGAGTCCTCGCGCTCTGAGTCTTGTTGTCTGGGGGGCTGAGCACAGGGGGGATCCTCTTCAGGTGTCGGTTCCTGGGAGGGACCCTCATCCCCCGCCTCTGATGCCACCATGTTTATCTCCAACTTGCTTACTTCTCCCTCTCCCTCAGCAGAAGAAACGCATGTACAGTGTATGAATGCACGGCAGCAATCAGGGCATCTGAGAGCGACGCATTCCCGGGCATAGTGACCCTGCTGTAAGCACTCCCTGCACGTAAACTCCGGACACTCCCGCAGCACGTGACCAGGGTTCATGCACAACCGGCAGATCTTCACCTGCCGGTCGTGAATCACCCGGCAGTACCGGGGACCGTTCGGAGTTTCAAATCTAGTGGAATACGGCAGGGAGGCTACATCTTTCGGGAATTTTACTTTAATGAATCTTGTTCCATCTTCAACGGACGTGCCCGGGTAGAAGCGCCGCCTCAATGGGAGGACAGGGTCCACTCTCCACCTCTGCAGCTTTTCCAACACCTCTTCATCTGTTATGAATGGGGGCAGTTGTAGGAAGGAGACCATAACTTCGTTAACTTGTAGTCTTTTAGTCTGAATTAGAACCCCTTTGCATAAGAGACCCCCATCTAAAATTTCACATGCCTCCTCATTTTCCAACGTCGCTTCATATTGTTTATTTTGTGTAGACCGTAGTACCAGTAGCTTCCCCGTACCCACCATCTTCTCGATTTCTTTAATTAAGTCAATTGGTGTTATGTTTTCAATCTCCTCTGTTTCCAAAAGCATTGTCAGTTCTTCCAAATATTTTCTTTGTCTTAGCCCTTTCACATTCTCCATATCTTTTTTTGTTTCTTGCTTATTTCTCTTTTCTCCATCACGCATGTTATATTCCTTCTTTCTCCTCATGTCCAATCCATTGTTCATTTTATCCGCATCATTATTCTGTCCTTGTACAATCATTTCAGTTGTTTTGTTAATTAATCCATTCATATTATTTCCATCCGCCTCACTTTCTTTCCCTCCATGCCGAGCTACCTTGTTGAAATCATTGTCTATACTCTTTTTCCTTGTATCCAGTCCGGTTTCATTCATAATTAGCAACTTTTTAAATACCTTGTTTGAATCACAGTCCATTGTCGTTGTCGGTTTTCCATTGTCCAGTTTCACTTCACTACATCCATCAGTTCCTGGGGGCAAATCCACAACACGCTTGCCCGCTTCCACTCCAAACTCGATGCCATGCGGTCTGTCCATTGTTTGTTCAAAAAAGAGAGAACCAAAAAAAGGCTCCCCAGACAGAAACTAAGTCTGCTGGGGACGCAAAAACGAAAATAAATAAATAAATAAATAAATAAATAAATCACTTAAACTTTTAAATAAACCTTCAAATAAATAAGAAAACCAACAAAGAATGGGGAGAGCCTTCCTCTCCCTACTGCAGCCATCAACTCACAAACACAAACCAGGAAGTGGGCGTGTTCAGGGTAGTATGGCCGTAAGCGAAAGAAGAGGGTGGATTTTCAGTATTTATAATCAACACCGCGGAAGTTGCAACTCCACTGTGTGCCAAGAGGGGTAGCAAATTATAAAACAACAATGGTTTAATATGTTCGTATTTCTTCATTTATTTGTTTTGCAAAAAGGTTGTGAAAGAATGCAAATCTGTCCAAAAGGGGCTGCTCCGAGGCCAGAAAAAATACCAAAAAGTTTGCTGGAAGTAAAAAGCTTACAGCACCTGGTATTCCCAGGCGGTCTCCCATCCAAGTACTAACCAGGCCCGACTCTGCTTAGCTTCCGAGATCGGACGAGATCGGGCGTGTTCAGGGTAGTATGGCCGTAAGCGAGAGAAGAGGGTGAATTTTCAGTATTTATAATCAACACCGCGGAAGTTGCAACGCCACTGTTTGCCAAGAGGGGTAGCCATTTATAAAACAACAGGGGTTTAATATGTGTGTAATTCTTCATTTATTTGTTTTGCAAACAGGTTGTGAAAGAATGCAAATCCGTCCAAAAGGGGCTGCTCCGAGGCCAGAAAAAATACCAAAAAGTTTGCTGGAAGTAAAAAGCTTACAGCACCTGGTATTCCCAGGCGGTCTCCCATCCAAGTACTAACCAGGCCCGACCCTGCTTGCTTCCGAGATCGGACGAGATCGGGCGTGTTCAGGGTAGTATGGCCGTAAGCGAAAGAAGAGGGTGGATTTTCAGTATTTATAATCAACACCGCGGAAGTTGCAACTCCACTGTGTGCCAAGAGGGGTAGCAAATTATAAAACAACAATGGTTTAATATGTTCGTATTTCTTCATTTATTTGTTTTGCAAACAGGTTGTGAAAGAATGCAAATCCGTCCAAAAGGGGCTGCTCCGAGGCCAGAAAAAATACCAAAAAGTTTGCTGGAAGTAAAAAGCTTACAGCACCTGGTATTCCCAGGCGGTCTCCCATCCAAGTACTAACCAGGCCCGACTCTGCTTAGCTTCCGAGATCGGACGAGATCGGGCGTGTTCAGGGTAGTATGGCCGTAAGCGAGAGAAGAGGGTGAATTTTCAGTATTTATAATCAACACCGCGGAAGTTGCAACCCCACTGTTTGCCAAGAGGGGTAGCAAATTATAAAACAACAATGGTTTAATATGTTCGTATTTCTTCATTTATTTGTTTTGCAAAAAGGTTGTGAAAGAATGCAAATCCGTCCAAAAGGGGCTGCTCCGAGGCCAGAAAAAATACCAAAAAGCTTGCTGGAAGTAAAAAGCTTACAGCACCTGGTATTCCCAGGCGGTCTCCCATCCAAGTACTAACCAGGCCCGACCCTGCTTAGCTTCCAAGATCGGACGAGATCGGGCGTGTTCAGGGTAGTATGGCCGTAAGCGAGAGAAGAGGGTGAATTTTCAGTATTTATAATCAACACCGCGGATGTTGCAACCCCACTGTTTGCCAAGAGGGGTAGCAAATTATAAAACAACAATGGTTTAATATGTTCGTATTTCTTCATTTATTTGTTTTGCAAAAAGGTTGTGAAAGAATGCAAATCCGTCCAAAAGGGGCTGCTCCGAGGCCAGAAAAAATACCAAAAAGTTTGCTGGAAGTAAAAAGCTTACAGCACCTGGTATTCCCAGGCGGTCTCCCATCCAAGTACTAACCAGGCCCGACCCTGCTTAGCTACCGAGATCGGACGAGGTCGGGCGTGTTCAGGGTAGTATGGCCGTAAGCGAGAGAAGAGGGTGAATTTTCAGTATTTATAATCAACACCGCGGAAGTTGCAACCCCACTGTTTGCCAAGAGGGGTAGCAAATTATAAAACAACAATGGTTTAATATGTTCGTATTTCTTCATTTATTTGTTTTGCAAAAAGGTTGTGAAAGAATGCAAATCCGTCCAAAAGGGGCTGCTCCGAGGCCAGAAAAAATACCAAAAAGTTTGCTGGAAGTAAAAATCTTACAGCACCTGGTATTCCCAGGCGGTCTCCCATCCAAGTACTAACCAGGCCCGACCCTGCTTAGCTTCCGAGATCGGACGAGATCGGGCGTGTTCAGTGTAGTATGGCCGTAAGCGAGAGAAGAGGGTGAATTTTCAGTATTTATAATCAACACCGCGGAAGTTGCAACTCCACTGTGTGCCAAGAGGGGTAGCAAATTATAAAACAACAGTGGTTTAATATGTGTGTAATTCTTCATTTATTTGTTTTGCAAAAAGGTTGTGAAAGAATGCAAATCCGTCCAAAAGGGGCTGCTCCGAGGCCAGAAAAAATACCAAAAAGCTTGCTGGAAGTAAAAAGCTTACAGCACCTGGTATTCCCAGGCGGTCTCCCATCCAAGTACTAACCAGGCCCGACCCTGCTTAGCTTCCGAGATCGGACGAGATCGGGCGTGTTCAGGGTAGTATGGCCGTAAGCGAAAGAAGAGGGTGAATTTTCAGTATTTATAATCAACACCGCGGAAGTTGCAACTCCACTGTTTGCCAAGAGGGGTAGCCATTTATAGAACAACAGGGGTTTAATATGTGCGTAATTCTTCATTTATTTGTTTTGCAAACAGGTTGTGAAAGAATGCAAATCCGCCCAAAAGGGGCTGCTCCGAGGCCAGAAAAAATACCAAAAAGTTTGCTGGAAGTAAAAAGCTTACAGCACCTGGTTTTCCCAGGCGGTCTCCCATCCAAGTACTAACCAGGCCCGACCCTGCTTAGCTTCCGAGATCGGACGAGATCGGGCGTGTTCAGGGTAGTATGGCCGTAAGCGAAAGAAGAGGGTGAATTTTCAGTATTTATAATCAACACCGCGGAAGTTGCAACCCCACTGTTTGCCAAGAGGGGTAGCCATTTATAGAACAACAGGGGTTTAATATGTGCGTATTTCTTCATTTATTTGTTTTGCAAAAAGGTTGTGAAAGAATGCAAATCCGTCCAAAAGGGGCTGCTCCGAGGCCAGAAAAAATACCAAAAAGTTTGCTGGAAGTAAAAAGCTTACAGCACCTGGTATTCCCAGGCGGTCTCCCATCCAAGTACTAACCAGGCCCGACCCTGCTTAGCTTCCGAGATCGGATGAGATCGGGCGTGTTCAGGGTAGTATGGCCGTAAGCGAGAGAAAAGGGTGAATTTTCAGTATTTATAATCAACACCGCGGATGTTGCAACCCCACTGTTTGCCAAGAGGGGTAGCAAATTATAAAACAACAATGGTTTAATATGTTCGTATTTCTTCATTTATTTGTTTTGCAAAAAGGTTGTGAAAGAATGCAAATCCGTCCAAAAGGGGCTGCTCCGAGGCCAGAAAAAATACCAAAAAGTTTGCTGGAAGTAAAAAGCTTACAGCACCTGGTATTCCCAGGCGGTCTCCCATCCAAGTACTAACCAGGCCCGACCCTGCTTAGCTTCCGAGATCGGACGAGATCGGGCGTGTTCAGGGTAGTATGGCCGTAAGCGAGAGAAGAGGGTGAATTTTCAGTATTTATAATCAACACCGCGGAAGTTGCAACCCCACTGTTTGCCAAGAGGGGTAGCAAATTATAAAACAACAATGGTTTAATATGTTCGTATTTCTTCATTTATTTGTTTTGCAAAAAGGTTGTGAAAGAATGCAAATCCGTCCAAAAGGGGCTGCTCCGAGGCCAGAAAAAATACCAAAAAGTTTGCTGGAAGTAAAAAGCTTACAGCACCTGGTATTCCCAGGCGGTCTCCCATCCAAGTACTAACCAGGCCCGACCCTGCTTAGCTTCCGAGATCGGACGAGATCAGGCGTGTTCAGGGTAGTATGGCCGTAAGCGAAAGAAGAGGGTGGATTTTCAGTATTTATAATCAACACCGCGGAAGTTGCAACTCCACTGTGTGCCAAGAGGGGTAGCAAATTATAAAACAACAATGGTTTAATATGTGCGTAATTCTTCATTTATTTGTTTTGCAAACAGGTTGTGAAAGAATGCAAATCCGTCCAAAAGGGGCTGCTCCGAGGCCAGAAAAAATACCAAAAAGTTTGCTGGAAGTAAAAAGCTTACAGCACCTGGTATTCCCAGGCGGTCTCCCATCCAAGTACTAACCAGGCCCGACCCTGCTTAGCTTCCGAGATCGGACGAGATTTTTTTTTTTTTTTTTTTTCTTTATTCATATAAAAATACACATTTACAATACTCGTTTTGCAAAGGTTGTCCTAAAAACATTCAGGTAAAACATTTACAGTGCAGGCAGCCGTTATCACAAGAAAAAAACATTATTTAGTTAGTTCAAACAGGCACATTGATTACATCACATCTGGTAAAATTATTCTTACACCCTCCCAAGTTATTTGCACAAAAGGATTAGTAAGAACAAATATTTTGTTAAAAACCTCTAAAATTCCGTTATTATTAAAATAGACATACAGTGCTTCCATTATTCTTTTCAATTTGCTTTCAAACAGTTTGCATATATCCAGTTTCCGTCCTTTATTCTTCAAAACCGTTCTTCTTACCCACACTGTATGCCTAGCCACTGACAAAACTATATTGAGTGCCTGGTTATTTTTCCCTTTTTTACCTTGTATCATCCCAAATAAAAACATCTTCTCCCAATTTTCATCAACATACTGCTCATTCTGTCCAAAACCTTTCGTCATTTCCTTAAGCACTGCGGTCAGTTTTTTCAGTTCTTCACAGTTAAAGAACATATGCTTTAAGCCCTCTTTCTCCTTCTTGCATATTTTGCATGTTTCATCCCTCGCAAGTCCCATCTTAAAAAGTCTCATTTCATTAAAAACACAGTTGTGGGCTAAAAGGAAATCAAAATTTTCTAACGAAGGGCATTTCAAACCGGTTCTGATGTTTCTCCACACATCTTTTGTGTTAAAATCTACAAACATCTTTTCCCAATAAGAATTTGCTCTCGGTTGTATAAAAGCCATTTCTCTAAAAACAGAATAGAAGTCTTTTAAAACAAGAGCACTAAAAGGTGTCCCTGTGTCCTTCATCTCTATTCTCATTGGACCTTCCTCTTGTTTCTTTTCATTTCTTTCTATAATTGTCCACCATTCTTTAGGAACTGCTTTTTTTATTGTCATGTACTCATTCCTGATTTTTTCTTCATTACATTCGTCTACTGTTGCACCAATCTCGTCAATGAAAGCCTGAAATGGCAAGAATCCCGGTCTGACCTCGTACAAAAGATCTCTGATTTTTCGGAATCCTGCGTCAAACCAGTGCTTGTAAAAGTTCCCTCCTCCAATTCGTAAATTCGGATTTAAGAACAAGGGTTGATTTAAAATTTCTTCCTTTCCCTCCGGTTTAAAAACTACATGTCCTATAAAATCACTCCAAGCCCTTAAAACTTCCCTATAAAAGTCTGGGATGCCGTTTGTCATATATTCTTTTGTTTTCATCCACAAGGCTGAAGGCCCCATTTTAAAAGTTTTGTCTAAAAAGTATTCCAGAATTCGTGTCGATTCTTTGTCTCCCTCCCTCATGAAATTTTTAACAGTTTTTATTCTTAAAGCCTTCAGTCTTATGGATGGATCGAGCAATCCCAGACCGCCCTCCTCCACCCTTCCAATCAGAGTCTCATAGGCTATTTTAGCTGGCTTACCATCCCAAATAAAATCAGTCACATACTGCTTCAGAGTTTTAACTGTGGGTAATGGCAAACACACTGATCCAAGGACACTCCATATTTTGGATAAAAACAGTGTATTAACAACTAAAATTTTTCCCTTCAGAGTAAGACTTCTCCTTTTCCAAAATGCCAATCTATTTCTTATTTTCCCGATTGTCTCCTCCCACATCAGTTTCGTAGTTTCTTTTTCATTTGGCCCTACTCTCACCCCCAGAATTTTAAGGTTATCTTTTACTTCTTTAAAAGGCAGTGTCCTTGACAAGGCGGTTTGCTTTCCTAATTTTAAAATCTCAGTTTTGCCAACATTCATCCGAGCTCCTGAACCCCGGCTGTATATTTCTATGGCATCCAACGCTTTAAAAATGCTGTGCTCATCTTTTAAAATTAGGGTTGTGTCATCTGCATATTGATAAATTTTGGTTTCTGTGTTAAAATTCTTAAAACCTTCAATCTTTACCCCTTTTATTCCATTGTCAGCATTGATCGCAAGTCCTAAAGGTTCTGCAACCAAAGAGTAAAGTATTGCTGACAGTGGACAGCCCTGTCTTATTGACCTGGTTAAAGGAATAAAATCTGTTAAAAAACCATTGCATTTGACACAACTCTTGGCATCAGCGTAGAGACATCTCAGACACCGGATTATGTTTTCTCCAAAATCAAATCTTTCTAAAACCGCAAATAGAAAATCGTGCTCTACCCTATCAAACGCTTTTTCTAAGTCTGCATTAATTAAAAAGCCACTGACTCCTGCCTTCTCCATGTACCAGACTTTGTCCCTCACACCATTAACTGTGTCTGAGATGTTTCTGCCTATTACCGCATAAGCCTGGTTAGTTTGGATGACTGTTGGTAAGACCCGCTTCAGTCTGTTTGCCATTATCTTCGCCAAAATCTTGTAGTCACAATTTAAAAGGCTTATGGGTCTAAAATTCTGCAGCTCTTCCCTGTCCCCTTTCTTTTTATATATAATTTTAATTAAACCTCTTGACATCCTTGAGCTGAGAGCCCCTCCTTTCCACACTTCTTCATACATTTGTCTTAAAACAGGAACAAGAGAACCTTTAAAAACCTTGTAAAATTCACATGGTAAGCCATCCAGACCAGGACTCCTGCCGTTTTTCATCTCATCTATGGCTCTCTCTATTTCTTCACTATTGATGTCTCTATTGCACATTGTTTTATCTTCCTTACTTACTTTACTCTTAATATTATTCAATAAAAAATCTTTTGCACCCTCTTCCACACCTTGTTTTGAAAATAAGTTGGTATAGAATCTTTTTATTTCCTTTAAAATATTGTCCTTATCTGTCAATCTCTTTCCTTCTCCATTTTTAATACATTTAATTTCTTCCGTTTTCTGTCTGTTTTTTTCTAGTTCAAAAAAGAACTTTGTGCATCGTTCGCCTTCAATCATATATTTCGCTCTACTTCTTATCATAGCTCCCTGGAATTTCTCTTCTTCTATTTTTTTAAGTTCATCTTCTATCTCCATAATTTTATTCGTGTTTTCATTTTTCCCATCACTTTGTTTTAGTTCCTCTTCTAGTTCTTTTCGTAACTTTTCTTCTCTCCCCCTTTCCTGTCTTCTCAGTTTTTTACAAAACAAAATCGAATGTCTTTTAATATCATACTTTAGATTGTCCCACCATATTCCCAAGTTACTTTCATACTTTGTCATGTTCTTTATGCTGTTCACAATTATATTTTCTATTTCCATTTGATAAAAATTGTCTTTTAAGACTTTTGTATTTAAAATCCATACCCCCGGCCCCTTCTCTATTTTATTCAGATCTATATTAAAAACAATAAAGTCATGATCACTAAAATTACATCTTCTGTAGTAAATACTTTTAAAATTCTCCATAAAACTACTTTTTGCCAAAACAATATCAATTCTGCTTTGCTTAATTTCATCTAAAACAATTTGTCTTCTGCTAAACTTTCTAACTCCTTTATTCCTTTCTCTCCATACATCTATTAAATCGAGTTCTTCCATTACCTGTATTAGTTCCTTTCTTCCCCTTTCTGCTCTAAAAACTATATTATCTGCCACATCTTCTTTCTGTAGTGCTATATTAAAATCCCCAGCAACCACAGTTTCCCCCCAAGCCTCGATTAGAACTTTTAATTTCATAAAAAATTCAACTTTCTCTTTCTCTTCATTCGGTGCATGTATGTTACAAACATTCATTTTCTCATTACCTTCTCCAACACTTATAGTTAGTATTTTTCCTTTTTTATCATTATATATTTCTGTTACTTCCTCAACCATATTCCTTTTAATTAAAAAAGCCACTCCTCTACCTCTTCCCTCACAATTATTAAATAAAACCTCCCCATCCCATCGTTTTCTAAAATCCTCCGCTATCACACTTGTCCAGTTCGTTTCTTGCAATAAAATAATATCATTTTTCTCAGTCTCTCTGATTAACTTCTGTAATTTTTCGGGATTCGCCCCTCCCCTCATGTTTATTGAAATAAAATTCCACCCCATTAAAATAATAAATGGCAATAAATAATTCAAGCCAACAAAATATTTAAGAAACATAAAACCAACCATTACTATGTACCACCATCATCCTGTAAAACCTCAAATCTCCCTCCAGTTATTTCTATTTGTTTTGCCTTTCTTCTTCTCTCCTGTGCTTGTAATACCTTGTCTATGTTAATACTTGGTTTCAACCTTTTCCTTTTGGTCGTAAAATTGCCCCACTTGTTTGAAATGTCACGGTTAATTTTTCCTTTTCCAACTTCATCCAATGATTCTTCTTTATTTAGTTCCTTGTGTGTCTGGGTCTCCTCCTCCCTCTGCCCCTTCTCCCCCATTGTTTCAGCCCCAATTATTCCAGTTAAAATCCCAATGTCCATGCCTGAGTCCTCGCGCTCTGAGTCTTGTTGTCTGGGGGGCTGAGCACAGGGGGGATCATCTTCAGGTGTCGGTTCCTGGGAGGGACCCTCATCCCCCGCCTCTGATGCCACCATGTTTATCTCCAACTTGCTTACTTCTCCCTCTCCCTCAGCAGAAGAAACGCATGTACAGTGTATGAATGCACGGCAGCAATCAGGGCATCTGAGAGCGACGCATTCCCGGGCATAGTGACCCTGCTGTAAGCACTCCCTGCACGTAAACTCCGGACATTCCCGCAGCACGTGACCAGGGTTCATGCACAACCGGCAGATCTTCACCTGCCGGTCGTGAATCACCCGGCAGTACCGGGGACCGTTCGGAGTTTCAAATCTAGTGGAATACGGCAGGGAGGCTACATCTTTCGGGAATTTTACTTTAATGAATCTTGTTCCATCTTCAACGGACGTGCCCGGGTAGAAGCGCCGCCTCAATGGGAGGACAGGGTCCACTCTCCACCTCTGCAGCTTTTCCAACACCTCTTCATCTGTTATGAATGGGGGCAGTTGTAGGAAGGAGACCATAACTTCGTTAACTTGAGTCTTTTAGTCTGAATTAGAACCCCTTTGCATAAGAGACCCCCATCTAAAATTTCACATGCCTCCTCATTTTCCAACGTCGCTTCATATTGTTTATTTTGTGTAGCCCGTAGTACCAGTAGCTTCCCCGTACCCACCATCTTCTCGATTTCTTTAATTAAGTCAATTGGTGTTATGTTTTCAATCTCCTCTGTTTCCAAAAGCATTGTCAGTTCTTCCAAATATTTTCTTTGTCTTAGCCCTTTCACATTCTCCATATCTTTTTTTGTTTCTTGCTTATTTCTCTTTTCTCCATCACGCATGTTATATTCCTTCTTTCTCCTCATGTCCAATCCATTGTTCATTTTATCCGCATCATTATTCTGTCCTTGTACAATCATTTCAGTTGTTTTGTTAATTAATCCATTCATATTATTTCCATCCGCCTCACTTTCTTTCCCTCCATGCCGAGCTACCTTGTTGAAATCATTGTCTATACTCTTTTTCCTTGTATCCAGTCCGGTTTCATTCATAATTAGCAACTTTTTAAATACCTTGTTTGAATCACAGTCCATTGTCGTTGTCGGTTTTCCATTGTCCAGTTTCACTTCACTACATCCATCAGTTCCTGGGGGCAAATCCACAACACGCTTGCCCGCTTCCACTCCAAACTCGATGCCATGCGGTCTGTCCATTGTTTGTTCAAAAAAGAGAGAACCAAAAAAAGGCTCCCCAGACAGAAACTAAGTCTGCTGGGGACGCAAAAACGAAAATAAATAAAAAAATAAATAAATAAATAAATAAATAAAGCACTTAAACTTTTAAATAAACCTTCAAATAAATAAGAAAACCAACAAAGAATGGGGAGAGCCTTCCTCTCCCTACTGCAGCCATCAACTCACAAACACAAACCAGGAAGTGGGCGTGTTCAGGGTAGTATGGCCGTAAGCGAAAGAAGAGGGTGAATTTTCAGTATTTATAATCAACACTGCGGAAGTTGCAACGCCACTGTTTGCCAAGAGGGGTAGCCATTTATAAAACAACAGGGGTTTAATATGTGTGTAATTCTTCATTTATTTGTTTTGCAAACAGGTTGTGAAAGAATGCAAATCCGTCCAAAAGGGGCTGCTCCGAGGCCAGAAAAAATACCAAAAAGTTTGCTGGAAGTAAAAAGCTTACAGCACCTGGTATTCCCAGGCGGTCTCCCATCCAAGTACTAACCAGGCCCGACCCTGCTTAGCTTCCGAGATCGGGCGTGTTCAGGGTAGTATGGCCGTAAGCGAAAGAAGAGGGTGAATTTTCAGTATTTATAATCAACACCGCGGAAGTTGCAACTCCACTGTTTGCCAAGAGGGGTAGCCATTAATAGAACAACAGGGGTTTAATATGTGCGTATTTCTTCATTTATTTGTTTTGCAAAAAGGTTGTGAAAGAATGCAAATCCGTCCAAAAGGGGCTGCTCCGAGGCCAGAAAAAATACCAAAAAGCTTGCTGGAAGTAAAAAGCTTACAGCACCTGGTATTCCCAGGCGGTCTCCCATCCAAGTACTAACCGGGCCCGACCCTGCTTAGCTTCCGAGATCGGACGAGATCGGGCGTGTTCAGGGTAGTATGGCCGTAAGCGAAAGAAGAGGGTGAATTTTCAGTATTTATAATCAACACCGCGGATGTTGCAACCCCACTGTTTGCCAAGAGGGGTAGCAAATTATAAAACAACAATGGTTTAATATGTTCGTATTTCTTCATTTATTTGTTTTGGAAAAAGGTTGTGAAAGAATGCAAATCCGTCCAAAAGGGGCTGCTCCGAGGCCAGAAAAAATACCAAAAAGTTTGCTGGAAGTAAAAAGCTTACAGCACCTGGTATTCCCAGGCGGTCTCCCATCCAAGTACTAACCAGGCCCGACCCTGCTTAGCTTCCGAGATCGGACGAGATCGGGCGTGTTCAGGGTAGTATGGCCGTAAGCGAAAGAAGAGGGAGAATTTTCAGTATTTATAATCAACACTGCGGAAGTTGCAGCGCCACTGTTTGCCAAGAGGGGTAGCCAATTATAAAACAACAGGGGTTTAATATGGGCGTAATTCTTCATTTATTTGTTTTGCAAACCGGTTGTGAAAGAATGCTGTATCCGTCCAAAAGGGGCTGCTCCGAGGCCAGAAAAACTACTAAAAAGTTTGCTGGAAGTAAAAAGCTTACAGCACCTGGTATTCCCAGGCGGTCTCCCATCCAAGTACTAACCAGGCCCGACCCTGCTTAGCTTCCGAGATCGGACGAGATCGGGCGTGTTCAGGGTAGTATGGCCGTAAGCGAAAGAAGAGGGTGGATTTTCAGTATTTATAATAAACACCGCGGAAGTTGCAACTCCACTGTGTGCCAAGAGGGGTAGCAAATTATAAAACAACAATGGTTTAATATGTTCGTATTTCTTCATTTATTTGTTTTGCAAAAAGGTTGTGAAAGAATGCAAATCCGTCCAAAAGGGGCTGCTCCGAGGCCAGAAAAAATACCAAAAAGTTTGCTGGAAGTAAAAAGCTTACAGCACCTGGTATTCCCAGGCGGTCTCCCATCCAAGTACTAACCAGGCCCGACTCTGCTTAGCTTCCGAGATCGGACGAGATCGGGCGTGTTCAGGGTAGTATGGCCGTAAGCGAGAGAAGAGGGTGAATTTTCAGTATTTATAATCAACACCGCGGATGTTGCAACCCCACTGTTTGCCAAGAGGGGTAGCAAATTATAAAACAACAGTGGTTTAATATGTGTGTAATTCTTCATTTATTTGTTTTGCAAAAAGGTTGTGAAAGAATGCAAATCCGTCCAAAAGGGGCTGCTCCGAGGCCAGAAAAAATACCAAAAAGCTTGCTGGAAGTAAAAAGCTTACAGCACCTGGTATTCCCAGGCGGTCTCCCATCCAAGTACTAACCAGGCCCGACCCTGCTTAGCTTCCGAGATCGGACGAGATCGGGCGTGTTCAGGGTAGTATGGCCGTAAGCGAAAGAAGAGGGTGAATTTTCAGTATTTATAATCAACACCGCGGAAGTTGCAACTCCACTGTTTGCCAAGAGGGGTAGCCATTTATAGAACAACAGGGGTTTAATATGTGCGTAATTCTTCATTTATTTGTTTTGCAAACAGGTTGTGAAAGAATGCAAATCCGTCCAAAAGGGGCTGCTCCGAGGCCAGAAAAAATACCAAAAAGTTTGCTGGAAGTAAAAAGCTTACAGCACCTGGTATTCCCAGGCGGTCTCCCATCCAAGTACTAACCAGGCCCGACCCTGCTTAGCTTCCGAGATCGGACGAGATCGGGCGTGTTCAGGGTAGTATGGCCGTAAGCGAGAGAAGAGGGTGAATTTTCAGTATTTATAATCAACACCGCGGAAGTTGCAACCCCACTGTTTGCCAAGAGGGGTAGCAAATTATAAAACAACAATGGTTTAATATGTTCGTATTTCTTCATTTATTTGTTTTGCAAAAAGGTTGTGAAAGAATGCAAATCCGTCCAAAAGGGGCTGCTCCGAGGCCAGAAAAAATACCAAAAAGTTTGCTGGAAGTAAAAAGCTTACAGCACCTGGTATTCCCAGGCGGTCTCCCATCCAAGTACTATCCAGGCCCGACCCTGCTTAGCTTCCGAGATCGGACGAGATCGGGCGTGTTCAGGGTAGTATGGCCGTAAGCGAAAGAAGAGGGTGAATTTTCAGTATTTATAATCAACACCGCGGAAGTTGCAACTCCACTGTTTGCCAAGAGGGGTAGCCATTTATAGAACAACAGGGGTTTAATAATAATAATAATAATAATAATAATATGTGTAATTCTTCATTTATTTGTTTTGCAAACAGGTTGTGAAAGAATGCAAATCCGTCCAAAAGGGGCTGCTCCGAGGCCAGAAAAAATACCAAAAAGTTTGCTGGAAGTAAAAAGCTTACAGCACCTGGTATTCCCAGGCGGTCTCCCATCCAAGTACTAACCGGGCCCGACCCTGCTTAGCTTCCGAGATCGGACGAGATCGGGCGTGTTCAGGGTAGTATGGCCGTAAGCGAAAGAAGAGGGTGAATTTTCAGTATTTATAATCAACACCGCGGAAGTTGCAACTCCACTGTGTGCCAAGAGGGGTAGCAAATTATAAAACAACAGTGGTTTAATATGTGTGTAATTCTTCATTTATTTGTTTTGCAAAAAGGTTGTGAAAGAATGCAAATCCGTCCAAAAGGGGCTGCTCCGAGGCCAGAAAAAATACCAAAAAGCTTGCTGGAAGTAAAAAGCTTACAGCACCTGGTATTCCCAGGCGGTCTCCCATCCAAGTACTAACCGGGCCCGACCCTGCTTAGCTTCCGAGATCGGACGAGATCGGGCGTGTTCAGGGTAGTATGGCCGTAAGCGAAAGAAGAGGGTGAATTTTCAGTATTTATAATCAACACCGCGGAAGTTGCAACTCCACTGTTTGCCAAGAGGGGTAGCCATTTATAGAACAACAGGGGTTTAATATGTGCGTAATTCTTCATTTATTTGTTTTGCAAACAGGTTGTGAAAGAATGCAAATCCGTCCAAAAGGGGCTGCTCCGAGGCCAGAAAAAATACCAAAAAGTTTGCTGGAAGTAAAAAGCTTACAGCACCTGGTATTCCCAGGCGGTCTCCCATCCAAGTACTAACCAGGCCCGACCCTGCTTAGCTTCCGAGATCGGACGAGATCGGGCGTGTTCAGGGTAGTATGGCCGTAAGCGAAAGAAGAGGGTGAATTTTCAGTATTTATAATTAACACCGCGGAAGTTGCAACTCCACTGTTTGCCAAGAGGGGTAGCCATTTATAGAACAACAGTGGTTTAATATGTGTGTAATTCTTCATTTATTTGTTTTGCAAACAGGTTGTGAAAGAATGCAAATCCGTCCAAAAGGGGCTGCTCCGAGGCCAGAAAAAATACCAAAAAGTTTGCTGGAAGTAAAAAGCTTACAGCACCTGGTATTCCCAGGCGGTCTCCCATCCAAGTACTAACCAGGCCCGACCCTGCTTAGCTTCCGAGATCGGGCGTGTTCAGGGTAGTATGGCCGTAAGCGAAAGAAGAGGGTGAATTTTCAGTATTTATAATCAACACCGTGGAAGTTGCAACTCCACTGTTTGCCAAGAGGGGTAGCCATTAATAGAACAACAGGGGTTTAATATGTGCGTATTTCTTCATTTATTTGTTTTGCAAAAAGGTTGTGAAAGAATGCAAATCCGTCCAAAAGGGGCTGCTCCGAGGCCAGAAAAAATACCAAAAAGCTTGCTGGAAGTAAAAAGCTTACAGCACCTGGTATTCCCAGGCGGTCTCCCATCCAAGTACTAACCAGGCCCGACCCTGCTTAGCTTCCGAGATCGGACGAGATCGGGCGTTTTCAGGGTAGTATGGCCGTAAGCGAAAGAAGAGGGTGAATTTTCAGTATTTATAATCAACACCGCGGAAGTTGCAACTCCACTGTTTGCCAAGAGGGGTAGCCATTTATAGAACAACAGGGGTTTAATATAATAATAATAATAATAATAATAATTTCCTTGTATTGTCATTCTGTGTAACAATGTACACAGAACGAAATGTCGATTGCATCTGACCCGATGCAGCCGCAGCCAAGAGAGGGCGCCGCCGACCACTTTTTAAGTCTTAGGAATGACTCGGCCGGGGCGCGAACCCGAACCTCCCAGTCTGTAATTCTTCATTTATTTGTTTTGCAAACAGGTTGTGAAAGAATGCAAATCCGTCCAAAAGGGGCTGCTCCGAGGCCAGAAAAAATACCAAAAAGTTTGCTGGAAGTAAAAAGCTTACAGCACCTGGTATTCCCAGGCGGTCTCCCATCCAAGTACTAACCAGGCCCGACCCTGCTTAGCTTCCAAGATCGGACGAGATCGGGCGTGTTCAGGGTAGTATGGCCGTAAGCGAAAGAAGAGGGAGAATTTTCAGTATTTATAATCAACACCGCGGAAGTTGCAACGCCACTGTTTGCCAAGAGGGGTAGCCATTTATAAAACAACAGGGGTTTAATATGTGTGTAATTCTTCATTTATTTGTTTTGCAAACAGGTTGTGAAATAATGCTGTATCCGTCCAAAAGGGGCTGCTCCGAGGCCAGAAAAACTACTAAAAAGTTTGCTGGAAGTAAAAATCTTACAGCACCTGGCATTCCCAGGCGGTCTTCCACCCAAGTACTAACCAGGCCCGACCCTGCTTAGCTTCCAAGATCGGACGAGATCGGGCGTGTTCAGGGTAGTATGGCCGTAAGCGAAAGAAGAGGGAGAATTTTCAGTATTTATAATCAACACCGCGGAAGTTGCAACGCCACTGTTTGCCAAGAGGGGTAACCATTTATAGAACATCAGGGGTTCAATATGTGTGTAATTCTTCATTTATTTGTTTTGCAAAAAGGTTGTGAAAGAATGCAAATCCGTCCAAAAGGGGCTGCTCCGAGGCCAGAAAAAATACCAAAAAGTTTGCTGGAACTAAAAAGCTTACAGCACCTGGTATTCCCAGGCGGTCTCCCATCCAAGTACTAACTAGGCCCGACCCTGCTTAACTTCCGAGATCGGACGAGATCTGGCGTGTTCAGGGTAGTATGGCCGTAAGCGAAAGAAGAGGGAGAATTTTCAGTATTTATAATCAACACTGCGGAAGTTGCAGCGCCACTGTTTGCCAAGAGGGGTAGCCAATTATAAAACAACAGGGGTTTAATATGTGTGTAATTCTTCATTTATTTGTTTTGCAAAAAGGTTGTGAAAGAATGCAAATCCGTCCAAAAGGGGCTGCTCCGAGGCCAGAAAATATACCAAAAACTTTGCTGGAAGTAAAAAGCTTACAGCACCTGGTATTCCCAGGCGGTCTCCCATCCAAGTTCTAACCAGGCCCGACCCTGCTTAGCTTCCGAGATCGGACGAGATCGGGCGTGTTCAGGGTAGTATGGCCGCAAGCGAGAGAAGAGGGTGAATTTTCAGTATTTATAATCAACACCGCGGAAGTTGCAACTCCACTGTTTGCCAAGAGGGGTAGCCATTTATAGAACAACAGGGGTTTAATATGTGCGTAATTCTTCATTTATTTGTTTTGCAAACAGGTTGTGAAAGAATGCAAATCCGTCAGAAAGGGGCTGCTCCGAGGCCAGAAAAAATACCAAAAAGTTTGCTGGAAGTAAAAAGCTTAGAGCACCCGGTATTCCCAGGCGGTCTCCCATCCAAGTACTAACCAGGCCCGACCCTGCTTAGCTTCCGAGATCGGACGAGATTTTTTTTTTTTTTTTTTTTTTTTTTTAATATGTTCGTATTTCTTCATTTATTTGTTTTGCAAAAAGGTTGTGAAAGAATGCAAATCCGTCCAAAAGGGGCTGCTCCGAGGCCAGAAAAAATACCAAAAAGTTTGCTGGAAGTAAAAAGCTTACAGCACCTGGTATTCCCAGGCGGTCTCCCATCCAAGTACTAACCAGGCCCGACCCTGCTTAGCTTCCGAGATCGGACGAGATTTTTTTTTTTTTTTTTTTTTTTTTTTTTAATTTTCTAAGTGTACAGAGACCCCTCGCTACTTCACGCTTCGGTTCCTCTAAAAAACAAACAGGCACATTGATTACATCACATCTGGTAAAATTATTCTTACACCCTCCCAAGTTATTTGCACAAAAGGATTAGTAAGAACAAATATTTTGTTAAAAACCTCTAAAATTCCGTTATTATTAAAATAGACATACAGTGCTTCCATTATTCTTTTCAATTTGCTTTCAAACAGTTTGCATATATCCAGTTTCCGTCCTTTATTCTTCAAACCCGTTCTTCTTACCCACACTGTATGCCTAGCTACTGACAAAACTATATTGAGTGCCTGGTTATTTTTTCCTTTTTTACCTTGTATCATCCCAAATAAAAACATCTTCTCCCAATTTTCATCAACATACTGTTCATTCTGTCCAAAACCTTTCGTCATTTCCTTAAGCACTGCGGTCAGTTTTTTCAGTTCCTCACAGTTAAAGAACATATGCTTTAAGCCCTCTTTCTCCTTCTTGCATATTTTGCATGTTTCATCCCTCGCAAGTCCCATCTTAAAAAGTCTCATTTCATTAAAAACACAGTTGTGGGCTAAAAGGAAATCAAAATTTTCTAACGAAGGGCATTTCAAACCGGTTCTGATGTTTCTCCACACATCTTTTGTGTTAAAATCTACAAACATCTTTTCCCAATAAGAATTTGCTCTCGGTTGTATAAAAGCCATTCCTCTAAAAATAGAATAGAAGTCTTTTAAAACAAGAGCACTAAAAGGTGTCCCTGTGTCCTTCATCTCTATTCTCATTGGACCTTCCTCTTGTTTCTTTTCATTTCTTTCTATAATTGTCCACCATTCTTTAGGAACTGCTTTTTTTATTGTCATGTACTCATTCCTGATTTTTTCTTCATTACATTCGTCTACTGTTGCACCAATCTCGTCAATGAAAGCCTGAAATGGCAAGAATCCCGGTCTGACCTCGTACAAAAGATCTCTGATTTTTCGGAATCCTGCGTCAAACCAGTGCTTGTAAAAGTTCCCTCCTCCAATTCGTAAATTCGGATTTAAGAACAAGGGTTGATTTAAAATTTCTTCCTTTCCCTCCGGTTTAAAAACTACATGTCCTATAAAATCACTCCAAGCCCTTAAAACTTCCCTATAAAAGTCTGGGATGCCGTTTGTCATATATTCTTTTGTTTTCATCCACAAGGCTGAAGGCCCCATTTTAAAAGTTTTGTCTAAAAAGTATTCCAGAATTCGTGTCGATTCTTTGTCTCCCTCCCTCATGAAATTTTTAACAGTTTTTATTCTTAAAGCCTTCAGTCTTATGGATGGATCGAGCAATCCCAGACCGCCCTCCTCCACCCTTCCAATCAGAGTCTCATAGGCTATTTTAGCTGGCTTACCATCCCAAATAAAATCAGTCACATACTGCTTCAGAGTTTTAACTGTGGGTAATGGCAAACACTCTGATCCAAGGACACTCCATATTTTGGATAAAAACAGTGTATTAACAACTAAAATTTTTCCCTTCAGAGTAAGACTTCTCCTTTTCCAAAATGCCAATCTATTTCTTATTTTCCCGATTGTCTCCTCCCACATCAGTTTCGTAGTTTCTTTTTCATTTGGTCCTATTCTCACCCCCAGAATTTTAAGGTTATCTTTTACTTCTTTAAAAGGCAGTGTCCTTGACAAGGCGGTTTGCTTTCCTAATTTTAAAATCTCAGTTTTGCCAACATTCATCCGAGCTCCTGAACCCCGGCTGTATATTTCTATGGCATCCAACGCTTTAAAAATGCTGTGCTCATCTTTTAAAATTAGGGTTGTGTCATCTGCATATTGATAAATTTTGGTTTCTGTGTTAAAATTCTTAAAACCTTCAATCTTTACCCCTTTTATTCCATTGTCAGCATTGATCGCAAGTCCTAAAGGTTCTGCAACCAAAGAGTAAAGTATTGCTGACAGTGGACAGCCCTGTCTTATTGACCTGGTTAAAGGAATAAAATCTGTTAAAAAACCATTGCATTTGACACAACTCTTGGCATCAGCGTAGAGACATCTCAGACACCGGATTATGTTTTCTCCAAAATCAAATCTTTCTAAAACCGCAAATAGAAAATCGTGCTCTACCCTATCAAACGCTTTTTCTAAGTCTGCATTAATTAAAAAGCCACTGACTCCTGCCTTCTCCATGTACCAGACTTTGTCCCTCACACCATTAACTGTGTCTGAGATGTTTCTGCCTATTACCGCATAAGCCTGGTTAGTTTGGATGACTGTTGGTAAGACCCGCTTCAGTCTGTTTGCCATTATCTTCGCCAAAATCTTGTAGTCACAATTTAAAAGGCTTATGGGTCTAAAATTCTGCAGCTCTTCCCTGTCCCCTTTCTTTTTATATATAATTTTAATTAAACCTCTTGACATCCTTGAGCTGAGAGCCCCTCCTTTCCACACTTCTTCATACATTTGTCTTAAAACAGGAACAAGAGAACCTTTAAAAACCTTGTAAAATTCACATGGTAAGCCATCCAGACCAGGACTCCTGCCGTTTTTCATCTCATCTATGGCTCTCTCTATTTCTTCACTATTGATGTCTCTATTGCACATTGTTTTATCTTCCTTACTTACTTTACTCTTAATATTATTCAATAAAAAATCTTTTGCACCCTCTTCCACACCTTGTTTTGAAAATAAGTTGGTATAGAATCTTTTTATTTCCTTTAAAATATTGTCCTTATCTGTCAATCTCTTTCCTTCTCCATTTTTAATACATTTAATTTCTTCCGTTTTCTGTCTGTTTTTTTCTAGTTCAAAAAAGAACTTTGTGCATCGTTCGCCTTCAATCATATATTTCGCTCTACTTCTTATCATAGCTCCCTGGAATTTCTCTTCTTCTATTTTTTTAAGTTCATCTTCTATCTCCATAATTTTATTCGTGTTTTCATTTTTCCCATCACTTTGTTTTAGTTCCTCTTCTAGTTCTTTTCGTAACTTTTCTTCTCTCCCCCTTTCCTGTCTTCTCAGTTTTTTACAAAACAAAATCGAATGTCTTTTAATATCATACTTTAGATTGTCCCACCATATTCCCAAGTTACTTTCATACTTTGTCATGTTCTTTATGCTGTTCACAATTATATTTTCTATTTCCATTTGATAAAAATTGTCTTTTAAGACTTTTGTATTTAAAATCCATACCCCCGGCCCCTTCTCTATTTTATTCAGATCTATATTAAAAACAATAAAGTCATGATCACTAAAATTACATCTTCTGTAGTAAATACTTTTAAAATTCTCCATAAAACTACTTTTTGCCAAAACAATATCAATTCTGCTTTGCTTAATTTCATCTAAAACAATTTGTCTTCTGCTAAACTTTCTAACTCCTTTATTCCTTTCTCTCCATACATCTATTAAATCGAGTTCTTCCATTACCTGTATTAGTTCCTTTCTTCCCCTTTCTGCTCTAAAAACTATATTATCTGCCACATCTTCTTTCTGTAGTGCTATATTAAAATCCCCAGCAACCACAGTTTCCCCCCAAGCCTCGATTAGAACTTTTAATTTCATAAAAAATTCAACTTTCTCTTTCTCTTCATTCGGTGCATGTATGTTACAAACATTCATTTTCTCATTACCTTCTCCAACACTTATAGTTAGTATTTTTCCTTTTTTATCATTATATATTTCTGTTACTTCCTCAACCATATTCCTTTTAATTAAAAAAGCCACTCCTCTACCTCTTCCCTCACAATTATTAAATAAAACCTCCCCATCCCATCGTTTTCTAAAATCCTCCGCTATCACACTTGTCCAGTTCGTTTCTTGCAATAAAATAATATCATTTTTCTCAGTCTCTCTGATTAACTTCTGTAATTTTTCGGGATTCGCCCCTCCCCTCATGTTTATTGAAATAAAATTCCACCCCATTAAAATAATAAATGGCAATAAATAATTCAAGCCAACAAAATATTTAAGAAACATAAAACCAACCATTACTATGTACCACCATCATCCTGTAAAACCTCAAATCTCCCTCCAGTTATTTCTATTTGTTTTGCCTTTCTTCTTCTCTCCTGTGCTTGTAATACCTTGTCTATGTTAATACTTGGTTTCAACCTTTTCCTTTTGGTCGTAAAATTGCCCCACTTGTTTGAAATGTCACGGTTAATTTTTCCTTTTCCAACTTCATCCAATGATTCTTCTTTATTTAGTTCCTTGTGTGTCTGGGTCTCCTCCTCCCTCTGCCCCTTCTCCCCCATTGTTTCAGCCCCAATTATTCCAGTTAAAATCCCAATGTCCATGCCTGAGTCCTCGCGCTCTGAGTCTTGTTGTCTGGGGGGCTGAGCACAGGGGGGATCCTCTTCAGGTGTCGGTTCCTGGGAGGGACCCTCATCCCCCGCCTCTGATGCCACCATGTTTATCTCCAACTTGCTTACTTCTCCCTCTCCCTCAGCAGAAGAAACGCATGTACAGTGTATGAATGCACGGCAGCAATCAGGGCATCTGAGAGCGACGCATTCCCGGGCATAGTGACCCTGCTGTAAGCACTCCCTGCACGTAAACTCCGGACATTCCCGCAGCACGTGACCAGGGTTCATGCACAACCGGCAGATCTTCACCTGCCGGTCGTGAATCACCCGGCAGTACCGGGGACCGTTCGGAGTTTCAAATCTAGTGGAATACGGCAGGGAGGCTACATCTTTCGGGAATTTTACTTTAATGAATCTTGTTCCATCTTCAACGGACGTGCCCGGGTAGAAGCGCCGCCTCAATGGGAGGACAGGGTCCACTCTCCACCTCTGCAGCTTTTCCAACACCTCTTCATCTGTTATGAATGGGGGCAGTTGTAGGAAGGAGACCATAACTTCGTTAACTTGTAGTCTTTTAGTCTGAATTAGAACCCCTTTGCATAAGAGACCCCCATCTAAAATTTCACATGCCTCCTCATTTTCCAACGTCGCTTCATATTGTTTATTTTGTGTAGCCCGTAGTACCAGTAGCTTCCCCGTACCCACCATCTTCTCGATTTCTTTAATTAAGTCAATTGGTGTTATGTTTTCAATCTCCTCTGTTTCCAAAAGCATTGTCAGTTCTTCCAAATATTTTCTTTGTCTTAGCCCTTTCACATTCTCCATATCTTTTTTTGTTTCTTGCTTATTTCTCTTTTCTCCATCACGCATGTTATATTCCTTCTTTCTCCTCATGTCCAATCCATTGTTCATTTTATCCGCATCATTATTCTGTCCTTGTACAATCATTTCAGTTGTTTTGTTAATTAATCCATTCATATTATTTCCATCCGCCTCACTTTCTTTCCCTCCATGCCGAGCTACCTTGTTGAAATCATTGTCTATACTCTTTTTCCTTGTATCCAGTCCGGTTTCATTCATAATTAGCAACTTTTTAAATACCTTGTTTGAATCACAGTCCATTGTCGTTGTCGGTTTTCCATTGTCCAGTTTCACTTCACTACATCCATCAGTTCCTGGGGGCAAATCCACAACACGCTTGCCCGCTTCCACTCCAAACTCGATGCCATGCGGTCTGTCCATTGTTTGTTCAAAAAAGAGAGAACCAAAAAAAGGCTCCCCAGACAGAAACTAAGTCTGCTGGGGACGCAAAAACGAAAATAAATAAATAAATAAATAAATAAATAAAGCACTTAAACTTTTAAATAAACCTTCAAATAAATAAGAAAACCAACAAAGAATGGGGAGAGCCTTCCTCTCCCTACTGCAGCCATCAACTCACAAACACAAACCAGGAAGTGGGCGTGTTCAGGGTAGTATGGCCGTAAGCGAGAGAAGAGGGTGAATTTTCAGTATTTATAATCAACACCGCGGAAGTTGCAACCCCACTGTTTGCCAAGAGGGGTAGCAAATTATAAAACAACAATGGTTTAATATGTTCGTATTTCTTCATTTATTTGTTTTGCAAAAAGGTTGTGAAAGAATGCAAATCCGTCCAAAAGGGGCTGCTCCGAGGCCAGAAAAAATACCAAAAAGTTTGCTGGAAGTAAAAAGCTTACAGCACCTGGTATTCCCAGGCGGTCTCCCATCCAAGTACTAACCAGGCCCGACCCTGCTTAGCTTCCGAGATCGGGCGTGTTCAGGGTAGTATGGCCGTAAGCGAAAGAAGAGGGTGAATTTTCAGTATTTATAATCAACACCGCGGAAGTTGCAACTCCACTGTTTGCCAAGAGGGGTAGCCATTAATAGAACAACAGGGGTTTAATATGTGCGTATTTCTTCATTTATTTGTTTTGCAAAAAGGTTGTGAAAGAATGCAAATCCGTCCAAAAGGGGCTGCTCCGAGGCCAGAAAAAATACCAAAAAGCTTGCTGGAAGTAAAAAGCTTACAGCACCTGGTATTCCCAGGCGGTCTCCCATCCAAGTACTAACCGGGCCCGACCCTGCTTAGCTTCCGAGATCGGACGAGATCGGGCGTGTTCAGGGTAGTATGGCCGTAAGCGAAAGAAGAGGGTGAATTTTCAGTATTTATAATCAACACCGCGGAAGTTGCAACCCCACTGTTTGCCAAGAGGGGAAGCAAATTATAAAACAACAATGGTTTAATATGTTCGTATTTCTTCATTTATTTGTTTTGCAAAAAGGTTGTGAAAGAATGCAAATCCGTCCAAAAGGGGCTGCTCCGAGGCCAGAAAAAATACCAAAAAGTTTGCTGGAAGTAAAAAGCTTACAGCACCTGGTATTCCCAGGCGGTCTCCCATCCAAGTACTAACCAGGCCCGACCCTGCTTAGCTTCCGAGATCGGACGAGATCGGGCGTGTTCAGGGTAGTATGGCCGTAAGCAAAAGTAGACGGAGAATTTTTAGTATTTATAATCAACACTGCGGAAGTTGCAGCGCCACTGTTTGCCAAGAGGGGTAGCCAATTATAAAACAACAGGGGTTTAATATGTGTGTAATTCTTCATTTATATGTTTTGCAAACCGGTTGTGAAAGAATGCAAATCCGTCCAAAAGGGGCTGCTCCGAGGCCAGAAAAAATACCAAAAACTTTGCTGGAAGTAAAAAGCTTACAGCACCTGGTATTCCCAGGCGGTCTCCCATCCAAGTACTAACCAGGCCCGACCCTGCCTAGCTTCCGAGATCGGACGAGATCGGGCGTGTTCAGGGTAGTATGGCCGTAAGCGAAAGAAGAGGGTGAATTTTCAGTATTTATAATCAACACCAGGGAAGTTGCAACGCCACTGTTTGCCAAGAGGGGTAGCCATTTATAAAACAACAGGGGTTTAATATGTGTGTAATTCTTCATTTATTTGTTTTGCAAACAGGTTGTGAAATAATGCTGTATCCGTCCAAAAGGGGCTGCTCCGAGGCCAGAAAAAATACGAAAAAAGTTTGCTGGAAGTAAAAAGCTTACAGCACCTGGTATTCCCAGGCGGTCTCCCATCCAAGTACTAAGCAGGCCCGACCCTGCTTAGCTACCGAGATCGGACGAGATCGGGCGTGTTCAGGGTAGTATGGTCGTAAGCGAAAGAAGAGGGAGAATTTTTAGTATTTATAATTACACCACGGAAGTTGCAACCCCACTGTGTGCCAAGAGGGGTAGCAAATTATAAAACAACAGTGGTTTAATATGTGCGTAATTCTTCATTTATTTGTTTTGCAAAAAGGTTGTGAAAGAATGCAAATCCGTCCAAAAGGGGCTGCTCCGAGGCCAGAAAAAATACCAAAAAGTTTGCTGGAAGTAAAAAGCTTACAGCACCTGGTATTCCCAGGCGGTCTCCCATCCAAGTACTAACCAGGCCCGACCCTGCTTAGCTTCCGAGATCGGACGAGATCGGGCGTGTTCAGGGTAGTATGGCCGTAAGCGAGAGAAGAGGGTGAATTTTCAGTATTTATAATCAACACCGCGGATGTTGCAACCCCACTGTTTGCCAAGAGGGGTAGCAAATTATAAAACAACAATGGTTTAATATGTTCGTATTTCTTCATTTATTTGTTTTGCAAAAAGGTTGTGAAAGAATGCAAATCCGTCCAAAAGGGGCTGCTCCGAGGCCAGAAAAAATACCAAAAAGTTTGCTGGAAGTAAAAAGCTTACAGCACCTGGTATTCCCAGGCGGTCTCCCATCCAAGTACTAACCAGGCCCGACCCTGCTTAGCTTCCGAGATCGGACGAGATCGGGCGTGTTCAGGGTAGTATGGCCGTAAGCGAAAGAAGAGGGTGGATTTTCAGTATTTATAATCAACACCGCGGAAGTTGCAACTCCACTGTGTGCCAAGAGGGGTAGCAAATTATAAAACAACAATGGTTTAATATGTTCGTATTTCTTCATTTATTTGTTTTGCAAAAAGGTTGTGAAAGAATGCAAATCCGTCCAAAAGGGGCTGCTCCGAGGCCAGAAAAAATACCAAAAAGTTTGCTGGAAGTAAAAAGCTTACAGCACCTGGTATTCCCAGGCGGTCTCCCATCCAAGTACTAACCAGGCCCGACCCTGCTTAGCTACCGAGATCGGACGAGGTCGGGCGTGTTCAGGGTAGTATGGCCGTAAGCGAGAGAAGAGGGTGAATTTTCAGTATTTATAATCAACACCGCGGAAGTTGCAACCCCACTGTTTGCCAAGAGGGGTAGCAAATTATAAAACAACAATGGTTTAATATGTTCGTATTTCTTCATTTATTTGTTTTGCAAACAGGTTGTGAAAGAATGCAAATCCGTCCAAAAGGGGCTGCTCCGAGGCCAGAAAAAATACCAAAAAGTTTGCTGGAAGTAAAAATCTTACAGCACCTGGTATTCCCAGGCGGTCTCCCATCCAAGTACTAACCAGGCCCGACCCTGCTTAGCTTCCGAGATCGGACGAGATCGGGCGTGTTCAGTGTAGTATGGCCGTAAGCGAGAGAAGAGGGTGAATTTTCAGTATTTATAATCAACACCGCGGATGTTGCAACCCCACTGTTTGCCAAGAGGGGTAGCAAATTATAAAACAACAATGGTTTAATATGTTCGTATTTCTTCATTTATTTGTTTTGCAAAAAGGTTGTGAAAGAATGCAAATCCGTCCAAAAGGGGCTGCTCCGAGGCCAGAAAAAATACCAAAAAGTTTGCTGGAAGTAAAAAGCTTACAGCACCTGGTATTCCCAGGCGGTCTCCCATCCAAGTACTAACCAGGCCCGACCCTGCTTAGCTTCCGAGATCGGACGAGATCGGGCGTGTTCAGGGTAGTATGGCCGTAAGCGAAAGAAGAGGGTGGATTTTCAGTATTTATAATCAACACCGCGGAAGTTGCAACTCCACTGTGTGCCAAGAGGGGTAGCAAATTATAAAACAACAGTGGTTTAATATGTGCGTAATTCTTCATTTATTTGTTTTGCAAAAAGGTTGTGAAAGAATGCAAATCCGTCCAAAAGGGGCTGCTCCGAGGCCAGAAAAAATACCAAAAAGTTTGCTGGAAGTAAAAAGCTTACAGCACCTGGTATTCCCAGGCGGTCTCCCATCCAAGTACTAACCAGGCCCGACCCTGCTTAGCTTCCGAGATCGGACGAGATCGGGCGTGTTCAGGGTAGTATGGCCGTAAGCGAAAGAAGAGGGTGGATTTTCAGTATTTATAATCAACACCGTGGAAGTTGCAACTCCACTGTTTGCCAAGAGGGGTAGCCATTTATAAAACAACAGGGGTTTAATATGTGTGTAATTCTTCATTTATTTGTTTTGCAAACAGGTTGTGAAAGAATGCAAATCCGTCCAAAAGGGGCTGCTCCGAGGCCAGAAAAAATACCAAAAAGCTTGCTGGAAGTAAAAAGCTTACAGCACCTGGTATTCCCAGGCGGTCTCCCATCCAAGTACTAACCAGGCCCGACCCTGCTTAGCTTCCGAGATCGGACGAGATCGGGCGTTTTCAGGGTAGTATGGCCGTAAGCGAAAGAAGAGGGTGAATTTTCAGTATTTATAATCAACACCGCGGAAGTTGCAACTCCACTGTTTGCCAAGAGGGGTAGCCATTTATAGAACAACAGGGGTTTAATATGTGTAATTCTTCATTTATTTGTTTTGCAAACAGGTTGTGAAAGAATGCAAATCCGTCCAAAAGGGGCTGCTCCGAGGCCAGAAAAAATACCAAAAAGTTTGCTGGAAGTAAAAAGCTTACAGCACCTGGTATTCCCAGGCGGTCTCCCATCCAAGTACTAACCAGGCCCGACCCTGCTTAGCTTCCGAGATCGGACGAGATCGGGAGTGTTCAGGGTAGTATGGCCGTAAGCGAAAGAATAAGGAGAATTTTCAGTATTTATAATCACACCACGGAAGTTGCAACGCCACTGTGTGCCAAGAGGGGTAGCCATTTATAAAACAATAGGGGTTTAATATGTGTGTAATTCTTCATTTATTTGTTTTGCAAAAAGGTTGTGAAAGAATGCAAATCCGTCCAAAAGGGGCTGCTCCGAGGCCAGAAAAAATACCAAAAAGCTTGCTGGAAGTAAAAAGCTTACAGCACCTGGTATTCCCAGGCGGTCTCCCATCCAAGTACTAACCAGGCCCGACCCTGCTTAGCTTCCGAGATCGGACGAGATCGGGAGTGTTCAGGGTAGTATGGCCGTAAGCGAAAGAATAAGGAGAATTTTCAGTATTTATAATCACACCACGGAAGTTGCAACGCCACTGTGTGCCAAGAGGGGTAGCCATTTATAAAACAATAGGGGTTTAATATGTGTGTAATTCTTCATTTATTTGTTTTGCAAAAAGGTTGTGAAAGAATGCAAATCCGTCCAAAAGGGGCTGCTCCGAGGCCAGAAAAAATACCAAAAAGCTTGCTGGAAGTAAAAAGCTTACAGCACCTGGTATTCCCAGGCGGTCTCCCATCCAAGTACTAACCGGGCCCGACCCTGCTTAGCTTCCGAGATCGGACGAGATCGGGCGTGTTCAGGGTAGTATGGCCGTAAGCGAAAGAAGAGGGTGAATTTTCAGTATTTATAATCAACACCGCGGAAGTTGCAACTCCACTGTTTGCCAAGAGGGGTAGCAATTTATAGAACAACAGGGGTTTAATATGTGCGTAATTCTTCATTTATTTGTTTTGCAAACAGGTTGTGAAAGAATGCAAATCCGTCCAAAAGGGGCTGCTCCGAGGCCAGAAAAAATACCAAAAAGTTTGCTGGAAGTAAAAAGCTTACAGCACCTGGTATTCCCAGGCGGTCTCCCATCCAAGTACTAACCAGGCCCGACCCTGCTTAGCTTCCGAGATCAGACGAGATCGGGCGTGTTCAGGGTAGTATGGCCGTAAGCGAGAGAAGGGGGTGAATTTTCAGTATTTATAATCAACACCGCGGAAGTTGCAACTCCACTGTTTGCCAAGAGGGGTAGCCATTTATAGAACAACAGGGGTTTAATATGTGTAATTCTTCATTTATTTGTTTTGCAAACAGGTTGTGAAAGAATGCAAATCCGTCCAAAAGGGGCTGCTCCGAGGCCAGAAAAAATACCAAAAAGTTTGCTGGAAGTAAAAAGCTTACAGCACCTGGTATTCCCAGGCGGTCTCCCATCCAAGTACTAACCAGGCCCGACCCTGCTTAGCTTCCGAGATCGGGCGTGTTCAGGGTAGTATGGCCGTAAGCGAAAGAAGAGGGTGAATTTTCAGTATTTATAATCAACACCGTGGAAGTTGCAACTCCACTGTTTGCCAAGAGGGGTAGCCATTAATAGAACAACAGGGGTTTAATATGTGCGTATTTCTTCATTTATTTGTTTTGCAAAAAGGTTGTGAAAGAATGCAAATCCGTCCAAAAGGGGCTGCTCCGAGGCCAGAAAAAATACCAAAAAGCTTGCTGGAAGTAAAAAGCTTACAGCACCTGGTATTCCCAGGCGGTCTCCCATCCAAGTACTAACCAGGCCCGACCCTGCTTAGCTTCCGAGATCGGACGTTTTCAGGGTAGTATGGCCGTAAGCGAAAGAAGAGGGTGAATTTTCAGTATTTATAATCAACACCGCGGAAGTTGCAACTCCACTGTTTGCCAAGAGGGGTAGCCATTTATAGAACAACAGGGGTTTAATATAATAATAATAATAATAATAATAATTTCCTTGTATTGTCATTCTGTGTAACAATGTACACAGAACGAAATGTCGATTGCATCTGACCCGATGCAGCCGCAGCCAAGAGAGGGCGCCGCCGACCACTTTTTAAGTCTTAGGAATGACTCGGCCGGGGCGCGAACCCGAACCTCCCAGTCTGTAATTCTTCATTTATTTGTTTTGCAAACAGGTTGTGAAAGAATGCAAATCCGTCCAAAAGGGGCTGCTCCGAGGCCAGAAAAAATACCAAAAAGTTTGCTGGAAGTAAAAAGCTTACAGCACCTGGTATTCCCAGGCGGTCTCCCATCCAAGTACTAACCAGGCCCGACCCTGCTTAGCTTCCGAGATCGGACGAGATCGGGCGGGTTCAGGGTAGTATGACCGTAAGCGAGAGAAGAGGGTGAATTTTCAGTATTTATAATCAACACCGCGGAAGTTGCAACTCCACTGTTTGCCAAGAGGGGTAGCCATTTATAAAACAACAGGGGTTTAATATGTGCGTAATTCTTCATTTATTTGTTTTGCAAACAGGTTGTGAAAGAATGCAAATCCGTCAGAAAGGGGCTGCTCCGAGGCCAGAAAAAATACCAAAAAGTTTGCTGGAAGTAAAAAGCTTAGAGCACCCGGTATTCCCAGGCGGTCTCCCATCCAAGTACTAACCAGGCCCGACCCTGCTTAGCTTCCGAGATCGGACGAGATCGGGCGGGTTCAGGGTAGTATGGCCGTAAGCGAGAGAAGAGGGTGAATTTTCAGTATTTATAATCAACACCGCGGAAGTTGCAACCCCACTGTTTGCCAAGAGGGGTAGCAAATTATAAAACAACAATGGTTTAATATGTGCGTATTTCTTCATTTATTTGTTTTGCAAAAAGGTTGTGAAAGAATGCAAATCCGTCCAAAAGGGGCTGCTCCGAGGCCAGAAAAAATACCAAAAAGTTTGCTGGAAGTAAAAAGCTTACAGCACCTGGTATTCCCAGGCGGTCTCCCATCCAAGTACTAACCAGGCCCGACCCTGCATAGTTTCCGAGATCGGACGAGATCGGGCGTGTTCAGGGTAGTATGGCCGTAAGCGAAAGAAGAGGGTGAATTTTCAGTATTTATAATCAACACCGCGGAAGTTGCAACTCCACTGTTTGGCATGAGGGGTAGCCATTTATAGAACAACAGGGGTTTAATATGTGCGTAATTCTTCATTTATTTCTTTTGCAAACAGGTTGTGAAAGATTGCAAATCCGTCCAAAAGGGGCTTCTCCGAGGCCAGAAAAAATACCAAAAAGTTTGCTGGAAGTAAAAAGCTTACAGCACCTGGTATTCCCAGGCGGTCTCCCATCCAAGTACTAACCAGGCCCGACCCTGCTTAGTTTCCGAGATCGGACGAGATCGGGCGTGTTCAGGGTAGTATGGCCGTAAGCGAAAGAAGAGGGTGAATTTTCAGTATTTATAATCAACACCGCGGAAGTTGCAACGCCACTGTTTGCCAAGAGGGGTAGCCATTTATAAAACAACAGGGGTTTAATATGTGCGTAATTCTTCATTTATTTGTTTTGCAAACAGGTTGTGAAAGAATGCAAATCCGTCCAAAAGGGGCTGCTCCGAGGCCAGAAAAAATACCAAAAAGTTTGCTGGAAGTAAAAAGCTTACAGCACCTGGTATTCCCAGGCGGTCTCCCATCCAAGTACTAACCAGGCCCGACCCTGCTTAGCCTCCGAGATCGGACGAGATCGGGCGGGTTCAGGGTAGTATGGCCATAAGCGAGAGAAGAGGGTGAATTTTCAGTATTTATAATCAACACCGCGGAAGTTGCAACCCCACTGTTTGCCAAGAGGGGTAGCAAATTTTAAAACAACAATGGTTTAATATGTGCGTATTTCTTCATTTATTTGTTTTGCAAAAAGGTTGTGAAAGAATGCAAATCCGTCCAAAAGGGGCTGCTCCGAGGCCAGAAAAAATACCAAAAAGTTTGCTGGAAGTAAAAAGCTTACAGCACCTGGTATTCCCAAGCGGTCTCCCATCCAAGTACTAACCAGGCCCGACCCTGCTTAGCTTCCGAGATCGGACGAGATCGGGCGTGTTCAGGGTAGTATGGCCGTAAGCGAAAGAAGAGGGTGAATTTTCAGTATTTATAATCAACACCGCGGAAGTTGCAATTCCACTGTTTGCCAAGAGGGGTAACCATTTATAGAACAACAGGGGTTTAATATGTGCGTAATTCTTCATTTATTTGTTTTGCAAACAGGTTGTGAAAGAATGCAAATCCGTCCAAAAGGGGCTGCTCCGAGGCCAGAAAAAATACCAAAAAGTTTGCTGGAAGTAAAAAGCTTACAGCACCTGGTATTCGCAGGCGGTCTCCCATCCAAGTACTAACCAGGCCCGACCCTGCTTAGCTTCCGAGATCGGACGAGATCGGGCGTGTTCAGGGTAGTATGGCCGTAAGCGAAAGAAGAGGGTGAATTTTCAGTATTTATAATCAACACCGCGGAAGTTGCAACTCCACTGTTTGCCAAGAGGAGTAGCCATTTATAGAACAACAGGGGTTTAATATGTGCGTAATTCTTCATTTATTTGTTTTGCAAACAGGTTGTGAAAGAATGCAAATCCGTCCAAAAGGGGCTGCTCCGAGGCCAGAAAAAATACCAAAAAGTTTGCTGGAAGTAAAAAGCTTACAGCACTTGGTATTCCCAGGCGGTCTCCCATCCAAGTACTAACCAGGCCCGACCCTGCTTAGCTTCCGAGATCGGGCGTGTTCAGGGTAGTATGGCCGTAAGCGAAAGAAGAGGGTGGATTTTCAGTATTTATAATCAACACCGCGGAAGTTGCAACGCCACTGTTTGCCAAGAGGGGTAGCCATTTATAAAACAACAGGGGTTTAATATGTGCGTAATTCTTCATTTATTTGTTTTGCAAACAGGTTGTGAAAGAATGCAAATCCGTCCAAAAGGGGCTTCTCCGAGGCCAGAAAAAATACCAAAAAGTTTGCTGGAAGTAAAAAGCTTACAGCACCTGGTATTCCCAGGCGGTCTCCCATCCAAGTACTAACCAGGCCCGACCCTGCTTAGCTTCCGAGATCGGACGAGATTTTTTTACTTGAAACTGACTTTCACCCAAAGGTTTAAGATTTTTATGCCAGTACTTTTTTTTGGTCTGAAAATGTACAAAACATCAAAAGCAGAAATGAAGCTTCGTTCGAAACATGACAAAAAGCAACTTGATATGTTGCACACACTAAAAAAAACATGAAGTTAATAAATGTACTTTCAACTCTCTCCCTGTCACTTAACAGTCCGTCCATTTACAGGCGGGCCTTCTGCATCCGGTTCCTTTTAAACATTTTGCCCTTCTTTTTAGTTGTTGAAACGCGTTCGGGCGGCTCTGTCTCAATCACGACCGGTTTCTCAGGTGCCGGCGTATCGAAGACGCTGTCGGTCACATCGCTGACAATCTCTGGCTTGATCTCGGCCTTCTTCATCTTCTGCATCTCCTTCACGACCTGCCTCTCACGCACACGGGCCGCTGCTGCTATGCGGAGCTCGCGCCGGTGCCTATTTGGCGACTTGAAGTTTGGGTTTTCATAAAGCGTTGGTCCCCCGAAGCTTCCTTGAAACATTTTTATGAGGTTTAAAACGAAGCGTGGTCCGATTTCCACGAGCGCTGCATCCTCCTCAATGATCTGGTAGTTTCTGAACCAAATCCTTTCGTCCACAATAGTGAAGGTGAAGACATGGTCTACAAAGGGTTGGCTTTTTGGGTGATAATGTGGCGTAGAAAACGTCTGTATAAAAAGCTCTTTCAGTAATGCGTAATGAGGCTCCTTGTCGAATGTAGGATCGAAGGACAGAAGCGGTCTGGAACCTTTCAGGCAATTCCCAGTCATCTTGAGCTCAGCCAGAGTGTGAATATTCTGAACCAGGAATTTGGCAGATGGCCCGTTAGGAGTATTTGATATCCACATGTAGAGATCTTGTTTCTTCTTGGCTTCAAAAAATAGGCACTTATTGCAGTTCTTCATCTCACATACCTCATTGATCACAAATAACTTGTCTTTTCTGTCCATTTTGGTATCTGCTTTTGAATGTGGCATGATGCTCCTCATGTCTTGCATCAAATGTCGCGTTCTGTAGTCAACACCTCTCGATGAGAAGATGAGAACCCTTTCCTTGTTGGTCCATTTTCCCATAGAAACTGGAGGCGGAACAGTGAATTCATCCCTCTTCTCCTCTTGTTTATCAGCAGTGTCTTTGCTGGAAGTAAAAAGCTTACAGCACCTGGTATTCCCAGGCGGTCTCCCATCCAAGTACTAACCAGGCCCGACCCTGCTTAGTTTCCGAGATCGGACGAGATCGGGCCTGTTCAGGGTAGTATGGCCGTAAGCGAAAGAAGAGGGTGAATTTTCAGTATTTATAATCAACACCGCGGAAGTTGCAACTCCACTGTTTGGCATGAGGGGTAGCCATTTATAGAACAACAGGGGTTTAATATGTGCGTAATTCTTCATTTATTTGTTTTGCAAACAGGTTGTGAAAGAATGCAAATCCGCCCAAAAGGGGCTGCTCCGAGGCCAGAAAAAATACCAAAAAGTTTGCTGGAAGTAAAAAGCTTACAGCACCTGGTATTCCCAGGCGGTCTCCCATCCAAGTACTAACCAGGCCCGACCCTGCTTAGCTTCCGAGATCGGGCGTGTTCAGGGTAGTATGGCCGTAAGCGAAAGAAGAGGGTGAATTTTCAGTATCTATAATCAACACCGCGGAAGTTGCAACTCCACTGTTTGCCAAGAGGGGTAGCCATTTATAGAACAACAGGGGTTTAATATGTGTGTAATTCTTCATTTATTTGTTTTGCAAACAGGTTGTGAAAGAATGCAAATCCGTCCAAAAGGGGCTGCTCCGAGGCCAGAAAAAATACCAAAAAGTTTGCTGGAAGTAAAAAGCTTACCGCACCTGGTATTCCCAGGCGGTCTCCCATCCAAGTACTAACCAGGCCCGACCCTGCTTAGCTTCCGAGATCGGACGAGATTTTTTTTTTTTTTTTTTTTTTTGTACTTTATTCTTTCTCTTCTCTTTTCTAAGCCCTCTTTCTCCTTCTTGCATATTTTGCATGTTTCATCCCTCGCAAGTCCCATCTTAAAAAGTCTCATTTCATTAAAAACACAGTTGTGGGCTAAAAGGAAATCAAAATTTTCTAACGAAGGGCATTTCAAACCGGTTCTGATGTTTCTCCACACATCTTTTGTGTTAAAATCTACAAACATCTTTTCCCAATAAGAATTTGCTCTCGGTTGTATAAAAGCCATTTCTCTAAAAACAGAATAGAAGTCTTTTAAAACAAGAGCACTAAAAGGTGTCCCTGTGTCCTTCATCTCTATTCTCATTGGACCTTCCTCTTGTTTCTTTTCATTTCTTTCTATAATTGTCCACCATTCTTTAGGAACTGCTTTTTTTATTGTCATGTACTCATTCCTGATTTTTTCTTCATTTCATTCGTCTACTGTTGCACCAATCTCGTCAATGAAAGCCTGAAATGGCAAGAATCCCGGTCTGACCTCGTACAAAAGATCTCTGATTTTTCGGAATCCAGCGTCAAACCAGTGCTTGTAAAAGTTCCCTCCTCCAATTCGTAAATTCGGATTTAAGAACAAGGGTTGATTTAAAATTTCTTCCTTTCCCTCCGGTTTAAAAACTACATGTCCTATAAAATCACTCCAAGCCCTTAAAACTTCCCTATAAAAGTCTGGGATGCTGTTTGTCATATATTCTTTTGTTTTCATCCACAAGGCTGAAGGCCCCATTTTAAAAGTTTTGTCTAAAAAGTATTCCAGAATTCGTGTCGATTCTTTGTCTCCCTCCCTCATGAAATTTTTAACAGTTTTTATTCTTAGAGCCTTCAGTCTTATGGATGGATCGAGCAATCCCAGACCGCCCTCCTCCACCCTTCCAATCAGAGTCTCATAGGCTATTTTAGCTGGCTTACCATCCCAAATAAAATCAGTCACATACTGCTTCAGAGTTTTAACTGTGGGCAATGGCAAACACTCTGATCCAAGGACACTCCATATTTTGGATAAAAACAGTGTATTAACAACTAAAATTTTTCCCTTCAGAGTAAGACTTCTCCTTTTCCAAAATGCCAATCTATTTCTTATTTTCCCGATTGTCTCCTCCCACATCAGTTTCGTAGTTTCTTTTTCATTTGGTCCTATTCTCACCCCCAGAATTTTAAGGTTATCTTTTACTTCTTTAAAAGGCAGTGTCCTTGACAAGGCGGTTTGCTTTCCTAATTTTAAAATCTCAGTTTTGCCAACATTCATCCGAGCTCCTGAACCCCGGCTGTATATTTCTATGGCATCCAACGCTTTAAAAATGCTGTGCTCATCTTTTAAAATTAGGGTTGTGTCATCTGCATATTGATAAATTTTGGTTTCTGTGTTAAAATTCTTAAAACCTTCAATCTTTACCCCTTTTATTCCATTGTCAGCATTGACCGCAAGTCCTAAAGGTTCTGCAACCAAAGAGTAAAGTATTGCTGACAGTGGACAGCCCTGTCTTATTGACCTGGTTAAAGGAATAAAATCTGTTAAAAAACCATTGCATTTGACACAACTCTTGGCATCAGCGTAGAGACATCTCAGACACCGGATTATGTTTTCTCCAAAATCAAATCTTTCTAAAACCGCAAATAGAAAATCGTGCTCTACCCTATCAAACGCTTTTTCTAAGTCTGCATTAATTAAAAAGCCACTGACTCCTGCCTTCTCCATGTACCAGACTTTGTCCCTCACACCATTAACTGTGTCTGAGATGTCTCTGCCTATTACCGCATAAGCCTGGTTAGTTTGGATGACTGTTGGTAAGACCCGCTTCAGTCTGTTTGCCATTATCTTCGCCAAAATCTTGTAGTCACAATTTAAAAGGCTTATGGGTCTAAAATTCTGCAGCTCTTCCCTGTCCCCTTTCTTTTTATATATAATTTTAATTAAACCTCTTGACATCCTTGAGCTGAGAGCCCCTCCTTTCCACACTTCTTCATACATTTGTCTTAAAACAGGAACAAGAGAACCTTTAAAAACCTTGTAAAATTCACATGGTAAGCCATCCAGACCAGGACTCCTGCCGTTTTTCATCTCATCTATGGCTCTCTCTATTTCTTCACTATTGATGTCTCTATTGCACATTGTTTTATCTTCCTTACTTACTTTACTCTTAATATTATTCAATAAAAAATCTTTTGCACCCTCTTCCACACCTTGTTTTGAAAATAAGTTGGTATAGAATCTTTTTATTTCCTTTAAAATATTGTCCTTATCTGTCAATCTCTTTCCTTCTCCATTTTTAATACATTTAATTTCTTCCGTTTTCTGTCTGTTTTTTTCTAGTTCAAAAAAGAACTTTGTGCATCGTTCGCCTTCAATCATATATTTCGCTCTACTTCTTATCATAGCTCCCTGGAATTTCTCTTCTTCTATTTTTTTAAGTTCATCTTCTATCTCCATAATTTTATTCGTGTTTTCATTTTTCCCATCACTTTGTTTTAGTTCCTCTTCTAGTTCTTTTCGTAACTTTTCTTCTCTCCCCCTTTCCTGTCTTCTCAGTTTTTTACAAAACAAAATCGAATGTCTTTTAATATCATACTTTAGATTGTCCCACCATATTCCCAAGTTACTTTCATACTTTGTCATGTTCTTTATGCTGTTCACAATTATATTTTCTATTTCCATTTGATAAAAATTGTCTTTTAAGACTTTTGTATTTAAAATCCATACCCCCGGCCCCTTCTCTATTTTATTCAGATCTATATTAAAAACAATAAAGTCATGATCACTAAAATTACATCTTCTGTAGTAAATACTTTTAAAATTCTCCATAAAACTACTTTTTGCCAAAACAATATCAATTCTGCTTTGCTTAATTTCATCTAAAACAATTTGTCTTCTGCTAAACTTTCTAACTCCTTTATTCCTTTCTCTCCATACATCTATTAAATCGAGTTCTTCCATTACCTGTATTAGTTCCTTTCTTCCCCTTTCTGCTCTAAAAACTATATTATCTGCCACATCTTCTTTCTGTAGTGCTATATTAAAATCCCCAGCAACCACAGTTTCCCCCCAAGCCTCGATTAGAACTTTTAATTTCATAAAAAATTCAACTTTCTCTTTCTCTTCATTCGGTGCATGTATGTTACAAACATTCATTTTCTCATTACCTTCTCCAACACTTATAGTTAGTATTTTTCCTTTTTTATCATTATATATTTCTGTTACTTCCTCAACCATATTCCTTTTAATTAAAAAAGCCACTCCTCTACCTCTTCCCTCACAATTATTAAATAAAACCTCCCCATCCCATCGTTTTCTAAAATCCTCCGCTATCACACTTGTCCAGTTCGTTTCTTGCAATAAAATAATATCATTTTTCTCAGTCTCTCTGATTAACTTCTGTAATTTTTCGGGATTCGCCCCTCCCCTCATGTTTATTGAAATAAAATTCCACCCCATTAAAATAATAAATGGCAATAAATAATTCAAGCCAACAAAATATTTAAGAAACATAAAACCAACCATTACTATGTACCACCATCATCCTGTAAAACCTCAAATCTCCCTCCAGTTATTTCTATTTGTTTTGCCTTTCTTCTTCTCTCCTGTGCTTGTAATACCTTGTCTATGTTAATACTTGGTTTCAACCTTTTCCTTTTGGTCGTAAAATTGCCCCACTTGTTTGAAATGTCACGGTTAATTTTTCCTTTTCCAACTTCATCCAATGATTCTTCTTTATTTAGTTCCTTGTGTGTCTGGGTCTCCTCCTCCCTCTGCCCCTTCTCCCCCATTGTTTCAGCCCCAATTATTCCAGTTAAAATCCCAATGTCCATGCCTGAGTCCTCGCGCTCTGAGTCTTGTTGTCTGGGGGGCTGAGCACAGGGGGGATCCTCTTCAGGTGTCGGTTCCTGGGAGGGACCCTCATCCCCCGCCTCTGATGCCACCATGTTTATCTCCAACTTGCTTACTTCTCCCTCTCCCTCAGCAGAAGAAACGCATGTACAGTGTATGAATGCACGGCAGCAATCAGGGCATCTGAGAGCGACGCATTCCCGGGCATAGTGACCCTGCTGTAAGCACTCCCTGCACGTAAACTCCGGACATTCCCGCAGCACGTGACCAGGGTTCATGCACAACCGGCAGATCTTCACCTGCCGGTCGTGAATCACCCGGCAGTACCGGGGACCGTTCGGAGTTTCAAATCTAGTGGAATACGGCAGGGAGGCTACATCTTTCGGGAATTTTACTTTAATGAATCTTGTTCCATCTTCAACGGACGTGCCCGGGTAGAAGCGCCG